>NC_084612.1:43898697-44038697 GCF_033978795.1 Nerophis ophidion
ACGTAAGCGATGATATTACGAACCTTTGATCCCTCAGGCGGTACTGCATCGAAAACCGACATCTGTGTGTAAAGGAAAGCACCACATGGGCTCAGGAACACTTCATAAAACCACTGTCAGTAACTACAGTTGGCCGCTACATCTGTAAGTGCAAGTTAAAACTCTACTATGCAAAGCGAAAGGCAATTTATCAACAACACCAAGGAACGCCGCCGGCTTCGCTGGGCCCGAGCTCATCAAAGATGGACTGATGCAAAGTGGAAAAGTGTTGTTTGGTCTGAGGAGTCCACATGTTGATGGCTCCTCACATATTCACATTGTTTTTAATGAGAGCCTCCAACAAAAACAGCTATTCGGACCGAGAAAACGACAATTTCCCCATTAATTTGAGTGAGGATGAAAGATTTGATGAAAGATTTACCATGAATTGATTAACGTCGACCCCGACTTAAACAAGTTGAAAAACTTATTCGGGTGTTACCATTTAGTGGTCAATTGTACGGAATATGTACTGAACTGTGCAATCTACTAATAAAAGTATTAATCAATCAATCAAAAAATTTGTGTTTGAGGATATTGATAGCGATGGACTAGAAAAACAAAAAAATGCAAATGCATTGGGACAGATTCAGATGTTTTTAGAGACATTTATTAGGATAATTCTGGGAAATCCCTTATCTTTCTATTGTGTTGCTAGTGTTTTAGTGAGTTTAACAGTACCTAATAGTCGAAGTGTGTGTCCACGGGTGTCTTGACGCCAATGTCTCAGGGAAGTTGACGGCAGCTTTATGGTCGGGGCAAGCTCAGCTGATCTCCGGTAAGAAGCGACTTTTTACCACAATATTCTCACCGAAACCTGCTGGTTGACATTTGGTAGGGATCCATGTTCGCTTGACCGCGCTCTGATCCATAGTAAAGTATCACCTCCGGGAATTTTGAACAAGGAAACACTGTGTGTTTGTGTGGCCAAAGACTAAAGCTTCCCAACTCCATCTTTCTACTTTGACTTCTTCAATATTAATTGAACAAATTGCAAAAGATTCAGCAACACAGATGTCCAAAATACTGTCTAATTATGCCGTTGAAGCAGACGACTTTTAGCTGTGTGCGTGCGCTTCGCTCATACTTCCTAACAGCCCGTGACGCCACGCGTACACATTATCATTACGCGACGTTATCAAGAAGAAACTCCCGGGAAATTGAAAATTATATTTTGGAAAACTCAAAAGGCCGTATTGGCACGTGTTGCAATGTTAATATTTCATCATTGATATATAAACTATCAGACTGTGTGGTCGGTAGTAGTGGGTTTCAGTAGGCCTTTAGATATTGGGTTTCACTGTGTAAAGCGCTTTGAGTCACTTGAGGAAAAAGCGCTATATAAACATAATTCACTTCACTAGGACCTGGAGGTGCTGATTCTCATCCCAGTCGCTTCACACTTAGCTGCAAACCGATCCAGTGAGAGCTGAAGATCCTGGCCAGATGAAGCCATTAGGACCACATCATCTGCAAAAAGCACGTACCTAATCCTGCAGCCACCAAACCGGATCCCCTCAACGCATAGACTGTACCTAGAAATTCTGTCCATAAAAGTTATGAACAGAATCAGTGACAAAGGGCAGCCTTGGCGGAGTCCAACCCTCACTGGAAATGTGTCCGACTTACTGCCAGCAATGCGGACCAGGCTCTGACACTGATTGTACAGGGAGCAGACCGCCACAATCAGACAGTCCGATACCCCATCCTGTCTGAGCATTTCTCACAGGACTTCCCGAGGGACACGGTTGAATGCGTTCTCCAAGTCCACAAAACACATGTAGACTGGTTGGGCAAACTCCCATGCACCCTAAAGGACCCTGGCGAAAATATAGAGCTAGTCCACAGTTCCACGAGGTTTGACTATCCGACGTAGCCTCCTCTCCAGTACACCTGAATAAACCTTACCGGGAAGGCTGAGGAGTGTGATACCACGATAGTTGAAACACATCCTTTGGTTCCCCTTCTTAAAGAGAGGAACCACCACCCTGGTCTGCCAATCCAGAGGTACCGCCCCCGATGTCCACGCGATGCTGCAGAGTCTTGTCAACCAAGACAGCCCCACAGCATCCAGAGCCTTAAGGAATTCCGGGCGGATCTCATCCACCCCCAGGGCCTTGCCACCGAGGAGCAAATAGGAAATAGGAGAGCCCACCACAGATTCCCCAGGCACTGCTTCCTCATAGAAATATATATATATATATATATATATATATATATATATAGATATATATATATTACACACACACACACACACATATATATATACATACATACATACACAAATATATATATCTATACACACGTATATACATATATATATACACACACACATACCGTATTTTTCGGACAATACTGTAAGTCGCAGTTTTTTTCATAGTTTGGCCGGGGGCGCGACTTATACTCAGGAGCGACCTATGTGTGAAATTATCAACACATAACCGCAAAATATAAAATAATATTATTTAGCTCATTCGCGTAAGAGACTAGATGTATAAGATTTCATCGGATTTAGCAATTAGGAGTGACAGATTATTTGGTAAATGTATAGCATGTTCTATATGTTATAGTTATTTTGAATGACTCTTACCATATTATGTTACGTTAACATACCAGGCACCTTCTCAGTTGGTTATTTATGAGTCATATAACGTACACTTATTCAGCCTGCTGTTCACTATTCTTTATTTATTTTAAAATGCCTTTCAAATGTCTATTCATGGTTTTTATCAAATAAATTTACCCCAAAAATGCGACTTATGCTCCAGTGCGACTTATACATGTCTTTTTCCCCTCCTTTATTATGCATTTTTGGCAGGTGCGACTTATACTCCTAAAAATACGGTATATATATATATATATATATATATATATATATATATATACACATACATACATACACATACATATATACACACACACACACACACACACACACATTATATATATATATATATACATATATATATATTGTTACAACGTGTAAATGGAATAAAACAAACAACATGTTTACTTGACTCTCTTCCTGGGAAACTGATCAAGGAGCTCTTTGTATTATTAGGTCCATCAGTGCTAAATATTATAAACTTATCACTCTCCTCGGGCACTGTTCCCCTAGCATTCAAAAAAGCGGTTATTCATCCTCTTCTTAAAAGACCTAACGTCGATCCTGACCTCATGGTAAACTACCGACCGGTGTCTCACCTTCCCTTTATTTAAAAAATCCTCGAAAAAAATTGTTGCGGAGCAGTTAAATGAACACTTAGCGTCTAACAATCTATGTGAAACCTTTCAATCCGGTTTCAGGGCAAATCACTCGATGGAGACAGCCCTCGCAAAAATGACTAATGATCTATTGCTAACGATGGATTCTGATGTGTCATCTATGTTGCTGCTCCTCGATCTTAGCGCTGCTTTCGATACCGTCGATCATAATATTTTATTAGAATGTATCAAAACACGAATTGGTATGTCAGACTTAGCCCTGTCTTGGTTTAACTCTTATCTTACTGATAGGATGCAGTGTGTCTCCCATAACAATGTGACCTTGGACTACAATAAGGTAACGTGTGGAGTTCCCCAGGGTTCGGTCCTTGGCCCTGCACTCTTCAGCATCTACATGCTGCCGCTAGGTGACATCATACGCAAATACGGTGTTAGCTTTCACTGTTATGCTGATGACACCCAACTCTACATGCCCCTAAAGCTGACCAACACGCCGGATTGTAGTCAGCTGGAGGCGTGTCTTAATGAAATTAAACAATGGATGTCCGCTAACTTCTTGCAACTCAACGCCAAAAAAACGGAAATGCTGATTATCGGTCCTGCTAGACACCAAACTCTATTTAATAATACAACTCTAACATTTGACAACCAAACAATTAAACAAGGCTCCACGGTAAAGAATCTGGGTATTATCTTCGACCCAACTCTCTCCTTTGAGGCACACATTAAAAGCGTTACTAAAACGGCCTTCTTTCATCTCCGTAATATCGCTAAAATTCGCTCCATTCTGTCCACTAAAGACGCTGAGATCATTATCCATGCGTTTGTTACGTCTCGTCTCGATTACTGTAACGTATTATTTTCGGGTCTCCCCATGTCTAGCATTAAAAGATTACAGTTGATACAAAATGCGGCTGCTAGACTTTTGACAAGAACAAGAAAGTTTGATCACATTACGCCTGTACTGGCTCACCTGCACTGGCTTCCTGTGCACTTAAGATGTGACTTTAAGGTTTTACTACTTACGTATAAAATACTACACGGTCTAGCTCCATCCTATCTTGCCGATTGTATTGTACCATATGTCCCGGCAAGAAATCTGCGTTCAAAGGACTCCGGCTTATTAGTGATTCCCAAAGCCCAAAAAAAGTCTGCGGGCTATAGAGCGTTTTCCGTTCGGGCTCCAGTACTCTGGAATGCCCTCCCGGTAACAGTTCGAGATGCCACCTCAGTAGAAGCATTTAAGTCTCACCTTAAAACTCATTTGTATACTCTAGCCTTTAAATAGACTCCCTTTTTAGACCAGTTGATCTGCCGTTTCTTTTCTTTTTCTTCTATGTCCCACTCTCCCTTGTGGAGGGGGTCCGGTCCGATCCGGTGGCCATGTACTGCTTGCCTGTGTATCGGCTGGGGACATCTCTGCGCTGCTTATCCGCATCCGCTTGGGATGGTTTCCTGCTGGCTCCGCTATGAACGGGACTCTCGCTGCTGTGTTGGATCCGCTTTGGACTGGACTCTCGCGACTGTGTTGGATCCATTATGGATTGAACTTTCACAGTATCATGTTAGACCCGCTCGACATCCATTGCTTTCCTCCTCTCCAAGGTTCTCATATTTATCATTGTCACCAATGTCCCACTGGGTCATTATTGTCACCGATGTCCCACTGGGTGTGAGTTTTCTTTGCCCTTATGTGGGCCTACCGAGGATGTCGTAGTGGTTTGTGCAGCCCTTTGAGACACTAGTGATTTAGGGCTATATAAGTAAACATTGATTGATTGATATATATATATATATTAGGGGTGTAACGGTACCCAAAAATTTTGGTTCGGTATATACCTCGGTTCAGAGGTCACGGTTCGGTTCATTTTCGGTACAGTAAGAAAAAAAAAAATTTTTTTTGATTATTTATTCACCAAATTTGCTAAATCTTCCACCAAAAATATTTTGATGTGAAGTAATCGGAAACTTGGATAGGTCAATAATTCATAATAACATTGATTTTGATTCAATATTATGTTTTGAGCAATGACAGTTTGAAAGAAAAAAAAAACTGCTTTGTGTAATTAGACAACGTTGCAACTTTTTCTAAATTACATTTAGCCTTTAAGTTTTTTTATTTCACTTTTGTGTATGTTTTTGTTTATTTTAATTGTATTTTTAGAATGTGCCATGAGCCTTTAAAACATTAGGTGTGGGCCGCAAATGCCTTCCGGGGCACACTTTTGACACCCCTGCTATAGATATTAAAAAATTAAATCAGAGCCTGGCGACGCATGCATGTTTATTATAACTCTCTCGGTCTGTCTGTCTCTGTCCCTCCCTCACGAATGCTGCTGTGTGCACAAATTGTCTTGTTTTGAACCCCTTTTTAACCTTGAACGTACATTGAAAATACCCGCAACCCTAACTTAAAATGCCAGACATTTGAGGCATTTAAGAAACTCCACCCGGACAGCCCCGCAAAAGAGGACATGTCCGGTGAAAAGAGGAGGTATGGTCAGAGTATCATAGCCCAGTCGTTGCTAGCATGCCGTGTGTTGTTTTTTTGATTGATTGAAACTTTTATTAGTAGATTGCACAGTACAGTACATTTTCCGTACAATTGACCACTAAATGGTAACACCCCAATAAGTATTTCAACCTGTTTTAAGTCGGGGTCCACGTAAATCAATTCATGGTGCCTCGTAGGGGTGCAACGGATCAAAAAACTCACGGATTGGATAATTTTTTTCAAATCAGCAAAAAAAAAAAAAAAAAAAAAAAGACAAGACAAATAAACAGAAGTTTCGCCGTTGTGTTTTGTAAACACTTTTAAATTGTTAAATTAAAATATATAAAATGTAGTTCAAGTGCACAAGGATATCTTCTTTTTAACATAACTAATGAAAAACAGTGCCACATAAAAAGGGATTTTTCCTTTCCTCCACTGTTTGTGTCAGTACCTGCACAAGGTGACTCTCGTGTCTTCTACTCTCCCACTCTGCTGTGATGGAATGAGCACTTATGGTCATAGTTCCCCTGGACCTCCACCCTTCTGTCGTGAGCACAACAGATGACGCTCGGGATAATTCGTCCACATCTTTTTTCTTCTCTTGCTCATAAAAATCTGGCACAATCTTATCGTTGAAGTTGGCGCGCGACTGAATGTCGTAATGTGGCTGAAGCACTTTCAGCATGTGTTTAAAACCCGCGTTTTCACAATGGAGTCTGCACCTATAAACACACCGATTAAATGGCACGGGGCGTTCAAGTTCCTCCGTTACTCCGCTCGCCATTACCACGCTGTGCGAACAACATATTTTTTTCTATTTTTTTCATAAATCAGAACGCGGATCACGTGTGTGCCGGACCGAAGATATTGATCCGAACGGATCACGGATCAATGTTGTTCCGTTGCACCACTAGTGCCTCGGTGTGCATTGTTTACACAACGTGCGCTACTTAATATGTCCGTGTCGTTCGGTACACCTCCGAACCGAACCGAAAACCCCGTACCGACACGGTTCGATACAAATACACGTACCGTTACACCCCTAATATATATATATATATATATATATATATATATATATATATATATATATATGTATATACATGTATATATACATACATATTAATATGTGTGTGTATATATATATATATATATATATATATATATATATATATATATATATATATATATATATATATACACACACACACACATATTAATATGTATGTATATATACATGTATATACATATATATATATATATATATATATATATATATATATATGTATATACATGTATATATACATACATATTAATATGTGTGTGTGTGTGTGTATATATATATATATATATATATATATATATATATATATATATATATATATATACATACACACACACACACATATTAATATGTATGTATATATACATGTATATACATATATATATATATATATATATATATATATATATATATATATATATATATATATATATATATATATATATATATATATATATATATATATATATATATATATGATAAATGGGTTGTACTTGTATAGCGCTTTTCTACCTTCAAGGTAGAAAAAGCAGCGGCTTTACTTTGAGCTCCTTCCGGATGGCAGAGCTTCTCACCCTATCTCTAATGTAACGTGACAAGTTTGGTACTAGGTGGGGATTGAACCAAGGACCCTCGGGTTGTGCACGGCCACTCTCCCACGTCGTCATTCATTCATATATATATATATATATATATATATATATATATATATATATATATATATATATATATATTAGGGCTGGGCAACGATTAAAAATTTTAATCGAAGTTAATCGCACTATTTCTCCGATTAATCGCGATTAACTCCATTGTATACGCAAAGCCCAATAATGAATTCAAAAGTAGTGTGTAGTGCACCTTTATTGGAATATTTTCTCACATGAACAAAAGCGCCAAAACATTTGTTGTGCAAACACAATTTAAATCAGTCCTTGTTAAACAGTAACAGTTAAATAGCATAATTTATGAAAATCAACTCAAAAAATTTAAATACAAACATTTAAGCTTATTGCCACTGCCAGGGTATTTAAGTTATACTGTTTGGTATGGAAAATAAATATAATCTACATACAAATCTCTGAGCCACAATCATAACATCTGAACAGGCAATTTCTGAGGTAACAGCAGAAACATTTTTATTATCAGGGATCTTATGTTTGAAAACCCTATATTATAGGTAGTGGGCTGTTTTAGGGATTTTTTTATCAAATTATCCGTAGTAGCAATATTAATAATGTTGTGTTTATTCTGCGTAGTGCACTTAAAATAATTATGACCATATCTAGGAATTGATATGATGGGAATTTTCCGATTGTTTGCTTGGTGCTTTGATGAACTGAACGCATATACATGGTACTATATTGTGATGTTATGAGCCAGGGAAAAAAATAACTATCCTACCCAGCATGCAACAGGAGTGACGAGCATTCGTGGTAGCCCGGTAAAGGTTGTGTCGCCATGACGGCATCTTGTATGCTGTGATATGCACGCTCTGAAAGTAAACGTTAAGAACTCAGCCAACACTCCTGGTCTGCATTATTCATAAATAGACAGACAACACATATACTCCGCTGCTTCACAGGCCGCTGGATGTAGCAGGCAAAGTATTCCCATGCTAGCTAGCCGGTCTAGCAAGCACGCGTCATTCAGTCCAAAACAGCCCGATCTATCCACATCCAGAATTGTCTGGCGGTCGTAAGTGATCCCGGAGTGACCACGCTGTAAGCCAGCCATGAAATTTGCAGAATTGTCCGGTATTTTTGCCAAATGTTCCATCTTTACCAAGAGCCCCTCGACAACGAAGCCCATCCGGGCGACGCCATCTTTTTAAGAAAAGGCGTTAACAAAATAAAAGCATGTAAACAACATACGCAAAAGTGCGATAAAATAATTGTCGGCGTTAATAGATTGATGAATTAACTCGTAATTAACGCATTAATTTGCCCACACCTAATATATATATATATATATATATATATATATATATATATATATATATATATATATATATATATATATATATATAAACACACACACACACACACACATACTGTATATAGAGTATTATAAGAATGAGTTCTGACTTCTTGCATTAAATAAAAATAAATTAATTATTTTAAAAATTGTCCATTTACAAGATACTGTGACAACCAACCCCATACCCATAGTGTGTGAGAGTCATTACAGTGATGGGGTTGGATGTAACAAGTGAAAACGTGTCAGAATGTCTTCGTTGGAAAATGTGGTATACACATTTCAAGCAAACACCTTAGGCTTTGATTTATGAATGACTTCATAAATCGTTGGAAAATTAGATATACACATTTCAAGCCAACACCTTAGGCTTTGATTTATGAATGACTCCATAAATATGTCTTTGTGTGAGGATGGACAATTCCCATTACACTAAAAAGGGTGACAGCCAACTCTGTCCTCCTAATGTCAATTAATTATGTGGATAAAAGTCAGCTGTCACCCAAACTAAAGAGCTGTCACAGCACCCGAGGGACGGGGTTGTGTACCTGCACGAGACTGTAATTGGACTAATAAACTATAAATGTAGGAAATAGAAGAACACAGTCAATCCCCCTCACTAAATTTAAACACAGACAAAACTACAAATCCAAAGCTAGCAAGAACAATCCATATACTGTACCCACAAGTAGAGGTGGGAATCTTTGGGCACCTCACGATTTGATTACGATTTAGGAGCTACGATTTGATAAAAAAACTATTATTGCGACATTTTTTTTTTTTTTAATATTCTTGGAGTTTCACTAAACAAGTGTTTATCACTTGCAACTTAAAAAAAATATTCATTTGGAATAAGATACAATTTAATTAGTTCCCACATTTATAAAATTAATGAAAATGATTGCAAAACTGGACCATTAGTGCCCAATAGTGAAGGAGCTGGCCGGATCTCTCAGTGAGGTGGCTCGCTGCAGTATGACAAATTATAGAAACTGCCTGCATTACTTTATGTAAAATAAATAAATCGATTATTGACATTGACTAATCGATTCTATAATCGTCCATGTCTGAATTTCGAAGCATCTAAAAATCAATTATTCCCCCCACCTCTACCCACAACACGTCTCATCTGCTTGTGTTGTTAGTAATTACATCATTGATGTAAGATAAATGTAGAACCAGGACAGAAGTCGCAACTTAAAGAGCTCTCTATTTACCCTTCACATACACAACCCTGCGTGCAACATATGGTTTGACTGCACCAACAAAATAAAGATTTCCAAAATGTGCCATACACATGCATAATGTACTTAAACCACTTATTGATACATTCACAAATTATGATTTCACATAAAATACTGGTCAAAATTGTCTAAAGACGTATTGCACCAGTAAATGTTTTGCATTTTATTAAATTGTAAAAACGGAATTCAAAAATATTCAAATGGAAACATTTCTGTTTTTTTTCATACTGCTCTTTTGTTAATTTATTTTTTTTACCATTATTATTATTAAACTTGTTTTTTATTTTTTACTAATTTATATCCAGTTGTTCGTTCAAATGATATTTTAAGATGAGTTTTGTCGGTACAATAAATACTCATGTTTTCAAATAAATTAATAATCGTGTTAACTGTGATCTCAATATCAATCCAAATAATTGTGATAACTATTTTTGCTATAATCATTCAGCCCTATCGCAAAACGTAGTACACTTGCAACTTTGAAGATACAAGAAGGATATCTAACTTTCCCAACTCCATAAACATATAATAGTCAGCGGATCTGGGTTTTTAGCAATTGAATATCCTGAGATTGTAACATTACAAGCTCTACTAAATGTTTTCCATACTTCACTTACTGTAGGAACTTGAGTTCAAACCAACCAAAAAAAAGTGTTTATACAGTTTAACACATTTAGGGCCTGATTTACTAAACGTTTCCGTGCGCTAAAACACGCGCAAACCTGATAGCACATGCAAAGCTGACCTAATAAACATGTGCAAAGTAGATTGCATCCATTAAGTCAGCAGAATAAGACATGCAATCCATTTTGCATGTCTATCTTCAGTAATATGTAAAATATATGCTGATCATCAAAACGCCCAGAATACTGGGAGAAGAAGATGGAAATATAATTATCTAGCATTTGCAATATGATTTAGAAACACTCATTACCGTTTTGCAAGCACTATTTTGCGTGTTATTTAGCACATTTAAGAAGGATGTGCAAACTGACAGTTCCACACACAGTGGCAGGATTGGTGTTCGCGCATCAACAGACGATGGAGGGACGAAAATATTCTGTCCTACGTGTGTGTCAACATTTTGGACAGCCATAAAAAAGTCATGGTCTATTTGGCAATTTCCTTCAATTGTATGAGGTGCTGGATGACTTATGGGGCACCTTAGTGCGTTTTGGTGTCCGCTGACTTTTTTTTAAATGTTGTTAGTTTTTTTAATTTAGGAAATGTATTACTATATCACTGCGCATAATATTGCTTTTGAGTCATTCACGGCGTACGCGATCATGCGCACTGAATTAAGTGTCAGTGTGCATATGTTTCTGTTGTCTAGACTGCAATTCAGAAAAAGTTTTACAGACTACAGATGTGTGCTGCTGGTTCAACACATCACGCACAGGTAGGAGCATACGATTAATGTGCAGCAAATTATCGTCTCCATGTTAAAAGCCTTGTATACTCGCAAAATCCTTTAAATTAAGTGGGTCTGCACCCCTTTACAATTGCACAACACCAACACGGCCATTCATAGTACACACAGTTTTTTTTTTGTACTCGCTGCTTAGCGCGCGGTGTTTGGATCTTGGTAAATCAGGCCTTTAGTCTTCTTATTGGTTACAATTCCTGTTCACCTACTAAAGAGCATGCCAACTAAAGACGAGACTTGGTGCAGTACATGAACATACAGTGGGGCAAAAAAGTATTTAGTCAGCCACTGATTGTGCAAGTTCTCCCACTTAAAATGATGACAGAGGTCTTTAATTTTCAACATAGGTACACTTCAACTGTGAGAGACACAATGGGAAAAATCCAGGAATTCACATTGTAGGAATTTTAAATAATTTATTTGTAAATTATGGTGGAAAAAAAGTATTTGTTCACTTCAAACAAGGAAGCTCTCTGGCTCTCACAGACCTGTAACTTCTTTAAGAAGCTCTTCTGTCCTCCACTCGTTACCTGGATTAATGGCATTTGTTTGAACTCGTTATCTGTATAAAAGACACCTGTCCACAGCCTCAAACAATCAGACTCCAAACTTCACTATGGCCAAGACCAAAGAGCTGTCGAAGGACACCAGGAAAAGAATTGTAGACCTGCACCAGACTGGGAAGAGTGAATCTACAATAGGCAAGCAGCTTGGTGTGAAAAAAATAAACTGTGGGAGCAATTATCAGACAACGGAAGACATACAAGACCACTGATAATCTCCCTCGATCTGGGACTCCACGCAAGATCTCATCCCGGGGGGTCAAAATGATCATGAGAACGGTGAGCAAAAAGCACATAACCACACGGGGGGACCAGGTGAATGACCTGCAGAGAGCTGGGATCAAAGTAACAAAGGTTACCATCAGTAACACCAAAGTAACAAAGGTTACCATCAGTAACACACTACGCCGACAGGGAATCAAATCCTGCAGTGCCAGACGTGTCCCCCTACTTAAGTAGGTGCATGTCCAGGCCTGTCTGAAGTTTGCCAGAGAGCACATGGATGATACAGCAGAGGATTTGGAGAATGTCATGTGGTCAGGTGAAACCAAAATATAACTTTTTGGTATAAACTTAACTTGTCGTGTTTGGAGGAAGAAGAATACTGAGTTGCACCATACCTACAGTGAAGCATGGGGGTGGAAACATCATGCTTTGGGCTGTTTTGATCCGTGTTAAGGAAAGAATGAATGGGGCCATGTATCGTGAGATTTTGAGCCAAAACCTCCTTCCATCAGTGAGAGCTTTGAATGGTTGAACAAATACTTATTTTCCACCATAATTTACAAATATATACTTTAAAATTCCTACAATGTGAATTCCTGGATTTTTTTCACATTCTGCCTCTCACAGTTGAAGTGTACCTATGATGAAAATTACAGACCTCTTTCATCATTTTAAGTGGGAGAACTTGCACAATCGGTGGCTGACTAAATACTTTTTTGCCCCACTGTACATGATAAGAAACAAATTGCAGTCATTACATACCATTTGATGAAATGGCGCCATCTTCGTGTTGCCTAATTAAAATAACATCTACAAAGTCTCGTGGAGATATGATACCCATAGCAGCTGAGGGCGTGACAGTTCGGCAGATGGATATGTCCTGTATAAAAGTTGGATACAAAAATATATTCTTAGGAACTGTGTTGAAATAAAAAGCTGTAAGCAAAATAACATCATTTCATGTATCACACACATTTGAAGTTCCAGTCAACAAGAATATCTGCATTTGGCAATGGCGCAAACTCGGTAAAATGACCAACAGAAAGACGCACCTCAGTGACTTGTTCCAAAAGGTCAAACTTTTTCACATTATTGTCCCATTTGACTCTGCGTCCTTTCGGTACCGGTTTCAGACAGTCCCATACCTTCTCCAGGCTGCCATTTATGACACCCTCCCCTTTATAACTGCAGAAGAAGTGTACACAAAATACACATATTACACATTACTAGGGTAATGATATTTACATTCATTCATGGAGAAACAAAAAGCTCTTAAGTTCTCCGTAATAACGTCATAACATTTAATAAAGGCTCTACATGTTCATGGCCTGACTGTGGTTTAGTGGTTAGCATGTTGGCCTTACAGTTCCAAGATCAAGGCTTTAAAATGTTTTATTTTTGTTTTCTCCGTTTCTGGGGGAATTTCTAATAAAGCTCCACCTTCCTCTTGCATTCAGAGGAATCTACAATTGTATAACGTAAATTGTTCATATGTGTGAGAGCGAATGTTTGTTTGTATGTATTGGTCCTATGACCGACTAATGACTGGTGCAGGGTTTAACCCACCTCTTGCCCAAAGACAGTGCAACATGTGATAGGAGGTTGACCAGTATCTCAGAAAAGACTGTTGAACCCTGGAGGTTACTGTGTGACAGTACCATCAGACGGCATTTATTTAAGAGGATATCCTCTTAGCTAATGCATATGTAGCATACTACAGTTTTAGTTTGGTTATTTGTGATTATTACTTTTGTTGGGCGAATATATGATCGAGATCAATTTCAGGTCAATTGCCGTGAAGAGCTGTGAGCAGATATCAACTCGATCAAATATGGCATAACAGCCAATCGAAGCCAATCTTTTACCACCCCACTTCCGGTTACAGGGTACGCTAAAATATACAGAATCGTAGATTTGAACAGAATGACCGAACATGGAGGTATACACGCAGCTGAGGGCAGCAAAACAAATGACAGCTATAACTTGGGAGTTATGCTTTATGTGTCATCAGAATCGCAGAAGGAGTCAAGGAATTGTTTCCTAAAACAGATACTACTATTACTGTAAATGCAAAAAGTTGGAGAAATTGGAGTAACATAACTGAGATACTGTCATTTTTTAGGAAAAGATAAAATCATGTTTACAGAGACCGTGCACCTGACAAACACTAACCTTCATGGAGCTGGGCCAAGAGCCAGCACTCTAGCTGGCAGGCCAGCACCCTTCTCAGGCCATCTCTGTGCCTGCCTCTGGGACACGCAGCCACTTAAAACTACGATATTAACCCCAAAATAATGAGGTGAACAGGTCCCAAATTACCTTTACATGACAGGCGATATTTTACTTTTGCAAATTTGATGACTAGTTTTTGTCCCAAAGCTGTGGGAAAAAACACACTAGTGCTACTCCTCCCAATGCTAGCCACTTGTGGACGCAACCACTGATTAAGTTAATGACAACTTGATAGCTTTTAATACTATATACTATCTTGTGTTGATATATTAACTGATGCATCCTGGTGTCTGATTTCTTCCTTTAACTTGAAAGCATGTAAACTAAAATGTACTGGTATTCTGTACATAGCTATGTTGTAGTGCTTTTTGTTATTTACCTCAAATTTTGGACTATAAGATGCTACTTTTTTCCTAAGCATTGAACCCTGCATCTTATAAAACAATGCAGCTGATTTCTGGATTTTTTTTCCTAATGGCCATAATGTTTTGTGTTTAATAGTTTTTTATTAAACCCGAGCACAGGGCTGAAATGGTTTGTTATTGTGAAATTATGATCTTGAGATCGCATGATATGAAAAAAAATTGTGAACTTTTTTGCCATATTGCCCTGTCCTAATTATAATTATGAATGACGTTTCAGAATCTAAATAGGTTTGACATTTATTTTGAACTGCAGATCAAATCATGTCATTATATCAATTATTAATCATATGAATAATATATCAAAATGTGAGGTTTCTTACACATTCCCTGGGAATTCAGAGGAAGGACGCCATGAGACAACTGTGTCATTCTGTGGGAGAAGAGAAGGAGATTTACTGATTTCTTAATTTTCTGTATTGCGCCAAACCACATTAAAGACACATTTCAGTGTTTCCAATTAGACATGGAAACATATTGTGGTATAATAATGTAACGGTTTCAAAACCATACAACATTTTCTGTTGTACCGTTTTTTGCAATATAAGGATATGATATGAGCTGTAGCATTCCCTCTACACACAGTTTTGCAGGCTGTATGATAGCTAAAGAAGCCAAGTCCCTCGAAATTCCCCATTGTTGTTTTTCCAACTTCTACTCTCTCTAATGCTAGTGCTTTATGTTTTTCTTCTGCACTCCATTTTAGGGCTAGGGTTGCATTAAAGTACTATCTATCTATTATTAAGTTAAACAATGTTTAAAACATGTGTGGCAAGGGGCGTGGTCCACGCGTTCCCTGCGGGCGGGGTGTGTGCAGAGATTGGTCATGAAGCAGCTGACAGGTGAGTGGATAATCTCAGCTGGAACGAGTTATCTAATCACCTGTTCCTTTATTAGCAGCGCAGGAGACCTTGACGGGGGGAGAGGCGGAAGACACGGGAAGGAAGACAACTGGCTGAAAAGCCAAGGACAGAAAAGACATTGTAAAATTGCAAGTACGGGCTGGAAAGCCTTGAGTGTATCTGTGTTAAAAGAGATTAAAAGATTGTAACGCTGTCTGGAGTGTGCCGCTATTTCCGTGTGATCCAGAAGAACCCAAGCATGAGCATTGCTACAATGATTATTATTCACAATCATTCATTGTGTTAGGTAAAACGTAGTGTTCCGTTCCCATAGGTCGGCAATCTAATTGTGGTAATGAGGTCCAGGACATAAGTGGAGGGAGTGCATGAATGTGACATCATCATGTAATTTGTAATAAAATAGTTTCATAAAATGGGTAAATAAACTTTATCAATTCATTTCTAAACAAACTTCTTGCCTGCTTTTTAAAAGTGATAATATCACCGGCAATCACCCTCATTTACTTGTGACAGCTAAAATCTAATTTGTGATTGAAATTCGATTAGTCGTGCAGCGGTAGTTGGTGCAATTAGTCGACTTAAAATGAGTACCTTGCGTCGAATTACATTGCTACGGACAGAGATCCTTTACCTCCCTGCAAGCCTGCACTGCGCAAGAGGTCATGGAGGATGCAATTTTACTACTCAGACTTGCCAATTCAGTAGAAAAACTACGCCGACTAAGTTCTCGTTTGATGCCATTACACGTTACAATTTATTTCAGAGAATGTTGAAACTGCAATGCTGCGTTATTTACAATACCATTACATCCCTACTTAAAAGTCACTGGGAGACTGGAGAACGAGGCTAAAAATGCAACACATCGAGTAAGAGAGCAGCTTTTGACAAGAAAACATGCTTATGCTAAACTAGTTTGAAATTACAGAAAAATAAATGCTTACTTAATTTTAACAGACGTATACCGGATTTTCCGGACCATAGGGCGCACTGCCGATGAATGGTCAATTTTTATCTTTTTTCATATATTAGGCGCACCAGACTATAGGGCGCATTAAAGGAGTCTTTTTTTTTTTTTTTATCTAAATGGAAAACACTTGCTTGTGGTCTACATAACATATAATGCTGGTTCTTTGGTAAAAATGTTGCATAGATTACCGTATTTTTCAGATTATAAATCGCTCTGGAGTATACGTCGCACCGGCCGAAAATGCATAATAAAAAAGGAAAAAAATATATATATATGCGTCGCATTTTTGGGGGAAATTTATTTGATAAAATCCAACACCAAGAATAGACATTTGAAAGGTAATTTATAATAAATAAAGAATAGTGAACAAAAGGCTGAAAAAGTGTATGTTATATGACGCATACATAACCAACGGAGAACGTGCCTGGTATGTTAACTTAACATACTATGGTAAGAGTCATTCAAATAACTATAACACATAAAACATGCTATACGTTTACCAAACAATCTGTCACTCCTAATCGATAAATCCGATGAAATATTCTTTCTTGATGTCGCTTCTAAACAACTCTGCCAACTCCAAAGGTATGCGCCGCTTCCTCTTGTCATTTTCTGCTGCATATTTCACTACGTCCATCTTGTAATCTGCAGTACATGATTTCCCTTTCGGTGCCATTTTTGTTTAGCCCTTCTCAGTTTTTATAAGTTACCGCCAACGTTGAAATGATCCATTTTAATAGCTATGGCAGTAGCATATAGCAGTTAGCATCCCATGACCCACAATGCACTTCTGCCATGACCCTCCCCCGCCGAATTCTTATTGGTTGACGTGTGTGTGACGATTGCTGACATGTGTGTGACGATTGTTGACATTTTTTTTGTCTCTTCCGCGAATTAGATAAATAATATTATTTAATATTTTACGGTAATGTGTTAATAATTTCACACGTAAGTCGCTCCGGAGTATATGTCGCACCCCCGGCCAAACTATGAAAAAAACTGCGACTTATAATCCGAAAAATACGGTATGTTTTACAGATCATCTTCAAGCCGTTTTCTGACAGTCGTTTCCAGATGTGCCGTTTTGTGGGCTGTCTTATTTACATGGCTCACCTTCGGCAGCGTCTTCTCTCCATCATTGTTGTAGCGGTGTAGCGTGCAAGGACGGGAGTGTCAAAAGATGGAGCTAACTGTTTTAACGACATTCAGACTTTACTTAAGTCAATAACGGAGCAGCATCTCCTCATTTGGAAACAACCACACTGGAAATGTGTCCCGGAAAAAAACGTCCGACCGGAACTCTAATTACTTAAAGTTCCTTGGGTGTCCATCTACACGCACATTCACGGTAGAAACATACATATACTGTACATATACATTCACTGTACAAACATATATATTCACATACTGTACATATAAATTTACTGTACAAACATTCATATACACATTCTGTACATATACAAGTACATATACATACATAAACTCATGCACATAATCACGTTTCCTCAAACAAATATCAACGTTGTTGCCCTCGGGGAAACTGAGTAACACATGGCACACTGACAACGCATAACCCATTGTTACTATAACAATCTACAAGATTAATATAGGTTGCCTCTCTCTGTTCCCCTCCATCTTTCGGTATTCCTTTTTTTTTTTATCTCTCTAGTTATCTTTAGGGTTGGGTATAGAGTATCGATTGGAACCTGACTAACTTTCCGATTCTCCCGGAATCATTCAAAAGTTTAAATTTCGATTCCTAGTTTCGATACCCAGTCCACCGACCGGAAAAAAATAATAAGTCCGCCGACCCGGTGTTAGCATAGCCGAGCCTATGTAGCCGAGCGAGTCAGTCAAGCATGGAAAGCGGGCGTCGATGGTCGAAAGTGTGGCTTTATTTTACTAAAAAAAGTGAAATATCGGCGAAATGTAAATCGTGCGACAGGACTGTTTCGTGCCTAGGAGGGTGCACGTCGAACATGATGAAGCACCTCAGAGTTCATGGAGTACAAATAAATGTGTGTCCCGTCTTCGAAAGGAGACACTATCTGTCCAGAACGCTCACGCATCCTGCCTGAGAAGGCGGACATGGTCATTTTCCTAAACAAGAACTGTCTCTGATTTTATACTGTACCTGCTGCTAATCTGGACTGGGTTTTGCAAGTTGTTTCTTATTGTTTATTTGCTTTTCTGCACCAGGTTAGCCCATCAGTGGGAGCACGGTAACATGTTTAAGTACCTGCAGCATCATACACTTGTGTGTGTAAATGTGTTTTCATGAGGTTTCCTGCAGCATCATACACTTATGTGTAAATGTGTTTTCATGAGGTTTTCAAAAATAAAGCTCTCTTGATGAAAGTGTACCCCTGTGAAAATGTATTCATAATTAATAATATTTATATTCAAGTTCATAGATTTGATATGTATATTCTAGTTGAAAACAGCCCTGTGAGGAATTTATAGTAAAGTTCATAAAAAGTTAATAGAATTAAAATTGATGGAGAATGTCATTTCATTTAGAAAGACTGTAGGTTAGCTAGCTCATTTAAAATATCCTAAACTTTTTTTTGACCCTGCCTTTCTTTTTTTTCTTAAAGAAAGAATTGGAATCGAGAATTGTCAGGAATCGGAATCGAAACTAAATTTCGGAATCGGAATTGTTTGAATTCAAACGATACCCAACCCTAGTTATCATTATGTATATGTATTGTTGCATTTGAACAACTTTATTGTTGATAATAGAGGTAAACTATTGGTATTGTTCATGATCAATAGCGCTTTTTCTATTGGTATTTGTATTGCTCCAGTTGTAGTGTAAAAATGCTCATTGTCATTTCTATATTATTATTTATTTCACTAACTGGTTCTTTGCTATCACTTTTACGATCATATTTGTACATATCGTATGTGCTGGTGTTGTTCTATTGTTGTTGTTGTTGTGTTTGCTGTTGTTTTTCTCTCTCTGTCTAATCCCCCTCATATCCACAATTTCCCCCTCTGTCTTCCTTTTTTTCCTCTTTCTATCCCCTCCGGCTTCACCAAATAATAGTATAAATACATTTAATAAAGTCAAATTCAAATAAGGCAACAAGAGAAGTATCCTACACTTCTCTTTTGTAAAGTAAATCTGAACAGCCGATATGGGAATCTACATCAACTATATGATTTGCCTGAGAAGCTGGACAGGACAAAATAAAAAAGAAAAAGAAAAAAGTTCCTTGGGTGAATAATGTATACTCACTACACTGGTATGTTTTAGCGTTTTCATGGCGAGTTTACTGACAGATATACAGTAAGTAAGAACTTTACACTACTTCATTTTAGAAATGGCAACAGCTGAGGATAAATGTCATATAAAAAGATAGAGAAAAAGAAGAAACTTATCAACTACGGTGTCGGCGCGGAGGCGTGCAATTTTTCAGGATTCACGCAGATCCCAAATACAGATCTGTATTTGCCTTGCATGGTAGTTCCCGCCATCAGTGTGTGAATATGTTTGTGAATGGTTAAGTGTGGAAATAGTGTCAGAGTGCTTTGAGTGTTTTGAAGGTAGAAAAGTGCTACACAAGTATAAACCATTTACCATTTACTGTCAAAACAAATGTCAGTAGAGGGGAAAAAAGGTTAGAGTCCAGTGTCGTCATATCTAAAAAGTAGATGTTTTTTCTCCTTTTGACTTTATTTTTGCCGTGTTTGCTGCATCGTCGTTGCTCTTGCTTGATTAGATGTCCATAAAATATAGGGTCTGGGAAGTAGAGGAGCCACCCATCCATTTTCTACCGCTTGTCCCTCTCGGAGTCGCAGGGGTGGCTGGAGTCTTTCCCAGCTGCATTGGGTGGAAGGCGGGGCACACTGGACAAGTCGCCACCTCATCGCAGGGCCAACACAGATAGACAACATTCACACTCACATTCACACACTCGGGCTAATTTAGTGTTGTCAATCAACCTATCCCCAGGTGCATGTCTGTGGAGGTGGGAGGAAGCCGGTGTATCCGAAGGGAACCCATGCAGTCATGGGGAGAACATGCAAACTCCACACAGAAATATTGTGAGTGTCTTTTCAGTATAAAACTAAAATGAACATTTCTAAAACGGAATTAACTTCTTCTTTTTTATTTTTTATGAATTATATGACCTTAAGAAAATGTAGGTGAAACTACAGAATGTGGGACTTACAATATTAACTATGAATAATAAAACATTGAATATTTAAAGTATATGAACCTAGAGGAGCCACATTCAAATATATTAACTAAACATAAGTAAAAAGTACTTTTTGCTCTGATTTGAATTCTTAATTTTTTGCCCTTAAAGTCTTTCTGTGTCCATGGACTTAAGAAAAAAAAAAAAAACAGAAAAAATGTATATCTACCGGTTGTCACTGTAGTATCAACCATATACTGATATTATACTTGGTATCGTCACTGTCAATATTTGTATTGAGCCGCCTACCTGTTTATATTCAAGAGCTCTTGCTTAGCATGAGCATGGTTTTTTGTAACATTCTACGGTGTTAAGTGTAGTCCAGGGTTTCCCATAATGTAATTTATCGTGGCTGCCCACCTTGGCACAATAAAAGCAGAAACACCTTAAAAATTAGGGTTGAAAACAAATTAAAGTAATATAATGTAATGTAACCTCCATAAAAAGTCAGAAAAAGTCTCAGGCTTCGTGTAACTTTTTTTTTTTGCCAATCTTATGCTAACAGCTGGCCCAATTCCAACACGTATTCCCTTCTGTACAAACACGTTTGTCTGTGTGCTTCACTCCCAGACACACAACAATATATTCCTCATTCTCTGCCTATCCCCTTTCTGGAGCGGAAGCAGTATGTCTGCAATGTGGAAAGTCTTTAATATATCAAAGATATACACTCGGTAAGCAATCTACAAAATGTGCAATATGCAAATATTACGAGGACGGTGGCAGCTTTTAAAGGGGAACTGCAATTTTGTAATTGTGCTTATCTTTTACAATTCTTATGTAAGACAGGCATAAATATCAATTTTCCTCTTTTTCTGCATTATAATTAATAACTAAATGTGAGCAAGAGATGGCTAAAGAGTTTCATCTAAAGTCTTGGCTGGATTTATTTTGAAGTGAAATTTGTCAGACCAGTCTGGCAAATTTCACTTCAAAAAGTGAAATTGTGTGAAAGAGCAAAATTACTTCCTCATCCATTTTTGTATTTACATGTATAAATATGAGAATGAATGTTGTCTGTCTATGTGTGTTGACCCTGCAATGAGGTGATGACTTGTCCAGGGTGTACCCCCGCCTTCCACCTGAATGCAGCTGGGATAGGCTCCAGCACCCCTGCGACCCCTTAAGGGACAAGCGGAAGAAAATGAATGGATGGATGAATTGTTTCCAGTAGTTTATAAAAAAGAAATAGCCATTTAAAAGGATTGGTCAAATTTCTACAAACTTGAAAAATTCGAAACAAAGAACATTTTTCAGAATAATATAAAATATATGGTAATACTAATTCATAACAACAGATTTGATTTTAAATGTAGGTATACATTGTTGAGCCTTATTTAAAGAAAATCATCATCATAGCAGATTATGCAATTTACGCGATTTGGTGTTTTGGCAATCTAGGGGAAACTCTGCATCTCTAACTGACACAAAATGTGTTTATGAGCGAGGTCAAGCCGGAACAGCAAACTTGTAACAGGCTCTGACAAGTAAGAAATACTTGTAAAATGCATACATTACAAAATAATAAAAAAATCTAATTATTACAGGACTTTTTAAAAATAATGTTTTATATAATCACAGAAATGATTATCGTTACAAATAAATGTAAATCTAAATAACATTTACAATAGGTATATATGTGTTTAATATATATAGGGTGTACAGAGTCTCTTTAGAATAAAAAAAATACATTATAAAAGCAATTAATGAGATCTGTTGTAAACATTTAAAGGGGAACTGTACTTATTTTTTGAATTTTACCTATTATTCACAGTCATTATGAGAGACATAACGATGGATCACTTTAAAATCTTGTAAAATAACATTTAATATTGACATATTTTGATTATTATAAGCATACACGGCCCATTCATTTAAAAAATGCATCACAGCGTTTGCTTTTTTCATCACTACGGTAATTATTACTCACTGCAGACTTCATAAGAGCCAACAAACGTAACACATCACTTACTGTATAAAGTCTGCGGTCATTAGGATGCAGACTGCTGGAATGTTCGTATATTTCCGTTTAGATGAAGAACGTCTGAAATCCCTTGTAAAGAAACAGGGTGAGGGGGACAAAGCGTCTCTTCTTGTTGTTCTCGCCAGTTCCGGGTCTAAAATGGCTGACAAAGACTACGTTTACACTGCAGACCAAAGTGGCCCAAATCCGATTTCGTCCGAATCTTGATTTTTCCAGATGACAGTTTACACTGCGAGCAAAATGTGATCTTTATCAGACTTTTGTGTAAACAAGCACAGGCCCCGATGTGGCCCAAATGTAGCCTTGACGTGACTTGCATCTGCAGTTCAATAAAGTAAAAAAGGAAGTTGCTACTACTACTACTACAAAATAAAATTAAAGGCGCCACCATATATATGGTCGCCACACCTTAAAAATGAGTGGGTATATTTAACGAGAAAATAAATTAAAGTAATACAATGTATGAACTGATATACATAGAGTAATATATTTGGGAGGGTTCTAATCTTTTTATGGCTGTTAAGTAGAGGCGGCATGGACATTCTGTAGTTTTATTTATCAATTCACATGTAACCAAATACGCCACAGCCTCCATTCCGGTCCTTCAACAATCGCTATTTCTTGGAAATCAAAATATATAGTCATTTATTACATATAGCCTATTATTTGTACACTGTCGAGTAGTGATGCGCCGAAAATTTTACCTTCAAAAAAGATTGCTCACCAAAACCAGATGTTGAGATGAAGTATCCACTTCCCCAGCTGGGCTGCGTCTTTCCCGGCCCACTCAAATGGCGTAGCTCACCCAAATATGACATAAAAGTCACATTTTATTCACATTCAGGTCACATTGCCCTTTAGACTGAAGTCATATTTGAAAAGATCAGTTTTCAATCGGTTTTGGAGTACCTCCTGATGTGGCCTGAATCTGAGGTGAAAAGTTCAGATTTAAAGCTCTTTGGAACATTTTGACTGAAAAAATTTTTTTAAAAAAAATCTGATTCGTATCACTTTGGGGCAAAAAAAATCAGATTTGGTGTGCAGTGTAAACGGGGCCAAAGTGTACCAACTTGTTGGATTACATCTTCAGCCATCTACTTTCCAGGTGAGTGGCATGATTTAAGATCTCCAATAAAGTTCCAAAGAGCAGGGAAGCGAGGAAACAACAGACCACTCAATGATGTAAGCATAGGGACACGGTTGTGATCACATCGCCGCTATATATAGTTTGCCTGCGTTAGCGCTTATAATAACAATATCACTAAAACTTGGTGACATTCAAGTCACAAAATTTAAATGGAATAAAAGTTGGCACTTTTTGAATGGTTATTTATTGGATTTTATGGGCGGAATAAAAGGTCCTCCCGTTGGTTCCGCTGTAAGCACTTTTATTTATTTTGGTTGTATTGTTATTCAATATTTAGGGGCAGCACGGTGGAAGAGGGGTTAGTGTGTCCGCCTCACAATACGAAGGTCCTGAGTAGTCCTGGGTTCAATCTCGGGCTCGGGATCTTTGTGTGTGGAGTTTGCATGTCCTCCGTGACTGCGTGGGTTCCCTCCGGGTACTCCGGCTTCCTCCCACCTCCAAAGACATGCACCTGTGGATAGGTTGATTGGCAACACTAAAAATTGGCCCTAGTGTGTGAATGTGAGTGTGAATGTTGTCTGTCTACCTGTGTCCAGGGTGTACTTCGCCTTCCAATTGTAGCTGAGATAGGCACTAGCGCCCCCCGCAACCCCAAAGGGAATAAGGTGTAGAAAATGGATGGATGGATGGAATATTTAGATTGCATTAAAAAAAATCCACCATGTCTTTCATAATGATTGTGAACGACAGGCAGAATTCCAAAAGAAAGTGTTGTTCCACTTATATAGAAGCTTTCACATTTTTATTCAAAGTTTAATTATAATGACACTGTATGGACAACCTTTATATTAAGTTACAAATAACAATATAAATACATTTATAGTGTATGTACTTGTGCAATATATGCATTTTTGCACAAGTTTTGATTATTTAGGGACACTGTACTTTAGGTATAATAACACTTCAACCTGCCAGTTTTTAAACTGTATTCATACCAGTGTTAAAAAGTATTGAAGTTGGTTGCAGTGTCAGGGAAAAGGTCGCAAACTTACCGATTTCTTGCAGACCTTCCACCCAGATGCATCGTCCCTGTAGCTCTGCAAACACTCGCCCACCTCCTTTGCCTTGTGTTCATAGTCCATGACCGTTTGAAATAACTACACTGTAAAATAGCTTCCTTACCAGCGTAAGCTTTGCTTATAAAAAAAAAACTAAAAAACAACACTACAATTTAGTGTTTAGTGTATTGCAGGTATGTAATTGTTAACGTAGCCGACTGGGTTTTGCTCAAGTGAGCATATTTGACAACCCCTCGACTAGCATTAGCTCTGAACTAGCATTAGCTACAATGAATGAAATGTGCCATTTCTGACCTTCCAGCAGCTAAATGCGAACCGAGCAGGACTCTCCAAAGGTCCAGGCAATGTTCAATAAATAACAAACATCGTGAACACAGCTACCTGCGTTAATTATCCATATTGCTCTGCGATGACGGCACCTACCGAATGTAACGTCACCAAATGTGTTGGCTCCTCTTCTTCTTTGGTTTAATGGCTGCGGCCAAGCAGCCTTCTGGTGTGCATTACCGCCATCTTCTGATATGGAGTGTGGACCGAGATGGAACCCTACTTTATATTCTTTTATTTAACCCAATGGTTCCCAAACTTTTGCAGGCTGGCGCCCCCTTGGCTCCCCAGTTAATTCCTAGCGCCCCCCTCCCCCACAGACACATATGGAAACAAACACCTCTTTCTTGATATTTGGTATGCTGCAATTTGAAAAGAGAAAGGTTAAACACAAATGTGTGTTTCACAAATAAAACCCAATTTAGTAAACACATTTATTTTTTAGCAGTTTTAACTGTTTCAGCAACATAGAATGGTAAATAAACATTCCACCAGTAACCTTCATTGTCTCACACTTAATATTAATGGAATGGATGTGCTTGGTGCAGGGACATAAGCTTCTCAACATCAGGCTGGAACTCACTAAGAAGAAGTCGTAGATCCCCGCGGTCAGTAATTTTCAGTCGGTTTCTTTGCTTGGAAAGAAGCAAGGCGACTGCACTGAAGCCCTGTTCTACTAAATATGATGTTGGCGTGTGGTAACCGGACCCTGATGCGTCGTCCACTGACTCGTCCTGCTGCACGTGTTGTGTACAAATCGTCAAACAAACGTTCAAACTTCTGACTTCGACTTCGGACTGCTGCCCCCCTACCGCCCCCTTCTTCCTCACCGCCCCCCCAGATCTTTCCACCCAAGGGGGCGGTACCGCCCACTTTGGGAACCACTGATTTAACCCATCCATCCATCCATCCTTCAATTTTCTACCGCTTGTCCCGTGGGGGTGCTGGAGCCTATCTATGCCACATCAATGTGGAATGCACTCCCAACAGGTATAAAAGTATGTGCATCTCTATATTCCTTCAAAACTGCTCTAAAACAACACCTCCAGGCAACTTCAACCCTTTACTAATACCCTCCTCCATTCACATCCCATCTCCACGGATTATAAATAACCTAATGTAAATAATATAACTTACTTCTAATGTATATACTTGTTCTTATGCTATCTGAACTCACTATGTTCTCTGCCTGCTGTACATATCCTACTAAGTAAGACCTACACTGTTTCAATGTCCATTTCTCTGTTGATGCAATTGTTGATGACTGAAGTACTGATATCAACCAAAGCTCCTCATCCCACCCCCCGGATTGTAAATAATGTAAATAATTCAATGTATATACACTGATGATTAACCTGTGTGATGACTGTATTATGCTGATAGCATATATCTGTACCGTGAATTGATTAAGGTGGACCCCGACTTAAACAAGTTGAAAAACTTATTCGGGTGTTACCATTTAGTGGTCAATTGTACGGAATATGTACAATCAATCAATCAAAATCTCAGCTGCATTCAGGCGGAAGGTGGCGTACACCCTGGACAAGTTTCCAACTCATCACAGGGCCAACACAGATAGACAGACAACATTCACACTCACATTCACACACTTAACCCATCCATCCATCCATTTACTACCGCTTTGGACTCCAATTGTAGATTGGAGTCCAATCTACAATATTTGCAAAAATATAATAAAAGTTTCTCAGTTCGAACATTAAATGTATTGTCTTTGCAGTTTTTTCAATTGAATATAAGTTGAAAAGAATTTGAAAGTTATTGTATTCTGTTTTTATTTACGATTTACACAGCGTGTAAATCGTAAATAAAAACCCACAGACCATACAAAACCCAAACTTCACTGGTTTGGGTTTTGTAGATCCGATCAATACCCAACCTTTGTATCAATACTATCGACATCTAGATCGATACGCCCACCCCTAAAGATCATGTTTTTTAATGCCAGATTTGGAGGACTAGCGTCTGGGCCAGACAGAAATGTTATGTTTGCGTGATGTGCTGTGTTGATATTTCTGTAGCAATCTACACACATCCATCCATCCATCCATTGCCTACCGCTTATTCCCCTTTGGGTTTGCGGGGGGCGCTGGTGCCTATCTCAGCTACAATCGGGCGGAAAGCGGGGTACATCCTGGACAAGTCACCACCTCATCGCAAGGCCAACACAGATAGGTAGACAACATTCACACTCACATTCACACACTAGGGAGTCGGGACCATTTAGTGTTGCCAATCAACCTATCCCCAGGTGGATGCCCGGTCTTTTTTAAATATGTATATAATGCTTTGTATTCTACGTGTTCTGAGTCCTGAATCCTAAAATAGCTTCCAAGTTCCACTGCTAAACTTACCATCTTTCCCAGTATTTCCTTTCCTCTATTGTATTTCCTACAAGGTATTAAAACATGTCCTACACTTTCTATCTGAGGGCAACAGTCACACAGCCTGTGTTATGTTTCTCTATCAATTTCAATGAACTATTTACATATGTATGTCTTAATCTCATTCTAGTAATAATGTCTTCTTCCTTCCTATTTCTATTACCTCCTCCAAAAATATGGCAATATCGCGAAATGATCAAGTATGACACATAGAATGGACCTGCTATCCCCGTTTAAATAAGAAAAAAATCTCATTTCAGTAGGCCTTTAACTTCAATATAATACATCCATCCATCCATTTTCTACCGCTTATTCCCTTTTGTTATCATTTGTGACCAATTCCCCTGTAAAAAACGATACATTATCGCAGATTCTTTTATTTAATACTCTATTTCCTCGTGGGATTACTGTTGCAGCCTCTGCTTTATTATTTATAGTTGTTGATGCATCTGTATATAGTATGACATTGTCTAAAAACATATTTTCAATCCATTATTCTTTCTGGTACTTATTTTAAATTGTATTCTTTAATAATTGCATACCTACATCTGGGATACCGTACATTTACGGTGGTATTGGTACTGTAGGGCTAACTTTAATATTGTCAACTTGAACTTTTTCATATATGTCACCTATTATCCACCCGAAACTATTCATCCTTTTCTTCTCTTTTTCTTGACAGTTTGGTAGCACTTGATGAGTTGGATGTCCTTGCTTGGACCCTTTTAAGTTTGCTCAATAAACTGCTGACAATTGATTTATTCTCATGTCTAAAGGTTGTTCATTAGTTTTTTATATGTAATCCTGCCACTGGGGTTGATTTTGTAGTTCCACAGCATAACCTTAGTGTCTGTGACTGAATCCTGTCTATTTTCCCAAGGAATGTTTTTGGAGCAGATTGATAAAAAATGCATCAATAATCAATAACAGATGGAATTAAAGTGATACATATATTGCTTTCAATGCCTGTCTATCGGCCCCCCAATCTTCCCTCAAAGCCCTCATTATATCGAACACCTTTTTACTTTTCTACACTATTTTGCTGATGTGGCTTGACCAGTTAATATATTCATCAAACCATATTCCTAAATATTTAAATACTTGTACCTCTTCTATATTTTTTCCATAAAGTTTAATTTGGAGCTTGTTTTGAACTTTCCTTTTAGTAAAATATATGACTTTAGTCTTTCCAACAGAGAATCTTAAACCCCAAACTGTTCCCCATTCTTGAGCATTTACTGCTTTTTGAATCTTCTTTTCTATATGATTTATATTCCTACCTCTCTTCCACATCTCTCCACCATCAGCAAACAATGCCACCTCCACTAATTATGGAAAATAGTACTGGACTTATTATATTCCCTTGCGGGGTCCCATTTTCCACTTCATATTCTCTACTATATTAATTCTCTATTTTTACTAAAATTGTTTTACTTGTTAAGAAGTCTTTTATCCATCTATACATTTTCCCTCTAATCCAAATTGTATTTAATGTTATCAGCAACCCCTGTTCCCACAACATTTCATAGCTTTCTCGCTGTCAAAAAATACTGCAATTATACTTTGTTTATTTATTTGTCATTTTCTAATTTCCTCTTCCAGCTGCACTGCTGGGTCGTTTGTGTTTCTTGCTTTCCAAATCCACTTTGGTAGTTTTTTATTATTACTTTTTGACTCTAAATAATATACCAGTCTTTCATTATTCTTTTTTTTCATAACTTTGCCCAAATTTGAAGTCACTGTTATCAGCCTATAATTAGCTGCTTCTTCCGTGTCTTTTCCTGGTTTGCATATTGGGATTATTACAGCTTCTTTCCACTCAGTTGGTAATTTTACTTCTTTTTATATCCTATTATATAATTTCAAAATCACTTATTTTCCTATGTTACCTACATTTGATCATCTGGTAACTCACCTAGTCTTTTCCTGGGGTTGTATTTTTAACCTGTTTCAATATTCAAACACATCCATCCATCACTTTTCTACCGCTTGTCCCTTTTGGGATCGTGGAGGGTCGCTGGGGTCTATCTCAGCTGCATTCGGGCGGTCGGTGGGGTACACCCTGGACAAGTCGCAATAATCAAACCATTTCATTCAAAGAAAAAGTCATATTTTTAGTTTTTCTAAAGCCATTATCCTTTTCTTCAGTCATTTCCCCAATATTGACATTCATTGCTTCTTCTCTTTTCTTCTTCTTCATTTCTCAAAGTTCTGCTTTTTCTTTATTTTCTACCACACACTGTGTCCCATCTTTCATCACATTATGTTTATGTTCACTTCTGGTCCCTGACATGTTCTTCATCATTCCCCACACCTGCCCAACTGAGTACTTGTACTTTATTGATTAAAAAAATGTTTTCCAATACTCTTTTTTCGTCTTTTTAATAACGTACTTTACATTAAGTAAGTGCCTCTTATACTGGATCATATCTTGAAAATGATGTGTTCTTCTCAATATTCTAACTCAGTGGTTCTTAACCTGGGTTCGATCAAAGCCTAGGGGTTCGGTGAGTCTGCCTCAGGTGTTCGGCGGAGCCTCCGCCACGGAGATAAAACCACATCCGACTTCCATCCATCCATCCATTTTCTACCGCTTATTCCCTTTTGGGGTCGCGGGGGGCGCTGGCGCCTATCTCAGTGTAAAAAAAAAAGTTCTCCCTATCAGCGTATTAAGGATACCCCCAAACAATGTTCCCTCTAATTTTCCATCTGATTTGCAGGTTGTTTGATTGATCGATTTGAAACTTTTACTAGCAGATTGCAAAGGAAGAGAATACATTATTTGAAACAGTACAGTTTACACAGTACAGTACATATTCCGTACAATTGACCACTAAATTGTAACACCCAAATAAGTTTTTCAACTTGTTTAAATCGGGGTCCACGTTAATCAATTCATGGTAATGTGTTGAAGGTGTGTAATTTGTTGTGAGTTCATGCTCTGTGTTGGTTTTGTTATTTGAACAAGGTGATGTTAATGCATGGTTCATTTTGTGCTCCAGTAAAAACAACATATAACTTTTTCTTGAATTAAAAAAAAAAAAAAATTCACTGAAGAAGGGTTCGGTGAATGAGCATAAGAAACTGGTGGGGTTCGGTACCTCCAACAAGGGTAAGAACCACTGTTCTATTTGCTTTATTCCGTTCTTTAATTGCGTCTGTGCACGCTTGTGTCCACCACGGCACTTTCTTACTTCTTTTCCCTGTTTTACTCCTTGGTATGATCTGTTTGATTCCCGAGCCCGGTCACCGCTGTTGCTCACTGCTCCCCTCACCTCCCAGGGGGTGGAACAAGGGGATGGGTCAAATGCAGAGGGTCATTTCACCACACCTAATGTGTGTGTGACAATCAGTGGTACATTAACTTTGGCTGCTTCCGTTAAACACTTTGTAATATCTGGATTAACTTTCTTTAATGTCGTGTCTTTAATTTCCCTAAATTGTTCCCAGTCAGCAAGATTGTACTTCCATCTTCCTTAATGCTTTATGTTCTTTAGTTTATGTTTATGTGAATGAAAATTGTGTAGTCATCACTTCCTGTAGTCCTGTCTTTATTTACTTCCCACTCCACCTTTCCTGCTAATTCTTGTGACACTAGTGGTAAATCTATTGCTGTTTCTTTATCGTAAATACATCTAACCGTGTTCCCGACCCATCATTCACACACACCAATTATTTTTCCTCCAAAAATTATTCAAATATTTCCCCATTCCAGTCATCCCTTTCACCACCCACCCCCACTGTGCTATGTGCATTAAAGTCATTTCTCCCATACTCTCCTCCCTTCACTGGCTCCCAGTGAAGCGCAGAGTGAAATTTAAGATCCTCACGTATGTATTCAAGGCGCTCAATGGTCTCGCTCCAGCTTACATCAAAAAGCTCCTGGACCAACCTACCAGCTCCAGGCTTGGTCGTTGCCTTAAGTCTGACAACTAGATGACCCTGAAGGTCCCACGGTCAAACCTAGTGACAAAGGGAGACCGTGCTTTCTCAGTGATGTTACCTAGGTCATGGAATAAGCTCCCTCTGAATATCAAGTCTAACACCACTCTGGACTCTTTTAAAGCACAGCTTAAAACGCACCTCTTTACCCCAGATGACTTTTGATTTATGTGTTCATTGTGAGTCTTAAATGTTTATTTTAGGTTCCTTTGTATGTCTCAGTCTCTGCTTGGTGGTTTCTCTACTCGGGCTGAGGTAACACTTGGTTGGGGGGCGCATAATTAATGAAAATAACAAAACATTACTTATTGCCACTCCACTGCTCCAATGTTTCTCAATGGATTTGTATTTTTTTGCATTGATTATAGAAGTTTAGCACTTTATACCATTCTTTATTATACCATATATATACTTCTACTATTTCTAGTCCTTGTGTTACATTTAGTATTTTATAATGCATGTCTTCTTTAATAAATATGGCACATCCTGTTAGGAACTCGCGTGGTTGCAGGTTGTAGTGACGCCAAGATGCAGGAACCAGGAGAACAATGAGCAGGTAAGATGATTTTAATTCACTTAAACAGAGAATGAAGCAGTCATGCATGTAATGTCCAAAACATCAATCAATCCTCGAGCGCTGAGGAGCAGGCAAGGCAGGCATAGATATAAGCCTATTGATTAGCACCAGGTGTGGCCCGGCTGCCAATCAACAGCAGATGAGGGGAAAACAGCGCTCAGCGTAGACATGCAGAAAATGAAAATCAAAATAAAAGCACTGATAGAAAATAAACACAAAACAAGGGAGCACAAACAGAAATGAAGTGACAGATCGTCACACATCCCCCTCCTTGCCCATCATCCCTGTCTTGATGTATTGTTATATATCCTTTTATGATAAAGTTTAACTTTGGCTTCAGCCATATTTGTTGAATACGTATTACATGTGGTTTCATTTTCATAATAATAATAATCCTTTTAACGCCTGTTCGTTTTGCTATCAAACTTCTGGCATTCTACTGAACAATTAACATGGTGTTGGATTGTGGTAACATGACTCCCTTTCATCTCGCTGTAGTTTGTCTTGCACCTGTTCCCAAGATAATTATTTTATATTTAAAAACTTTTGCCGCTGCTTTGACGGTTATTTTGATATTTTCAGTCTTATTTCTTGGCTGTTCTGCACAGTCTATTACATATGGCAGGAACACAACTAGTTTGTCCATAGCGTCAAACCTATTTGTCAGGACTGTGACATGGCTTTATTTCGCTTCTTCTACGCAAAGGATGATTCGAACGGGCGAGACGTGAATGTAAGTACATGGTTTTTATTTATACACTATAATACAAAAAGGCAAAACGAAAAGCACGCTCGATGGCGGATAATAATCTATGCTAAGACTTAGAACAAAAACAGCACAATGGCAATACTATATACAAAACAAACAGAAGATACTATAAAAGGCACATGGCAAACCAAAAACTACCACTGAGGCATATAAACAAAGAAGTCTTACGTGGCGTGGTCAAACAAACAGCGTGGCAAATCATGAGGGTCCGGCAAGGAAAGGTAGGTGCGTGGTCATGAGTATTTAACACAGTCCAGTAGGTAAAGAAGCCAGGCCAAGGAAAGGAAAACAAATGACTTAAATACTGCTGTGGTAATTAGGAACAGGTGCGGGACTGAGGGCAGGGGCGTGACTAGGAGGGCAAGGTGAAAACTAATAGGTTGGCATGGAAAAAACAAAACCAGGAAGTGCAAAACGTGACTGATTGTCCAAAATCAAAACAAAACATGATCCATTGGTGTGACACTATTTTACATAATTTTGTCTTGTATGAGAATTTGTATGGGTTCAATTTAATTTATAATTGATGCAATCCTGAACAATTCAGAAATTATTTCAATATACTAATGGGTGTCCAAAGTGCGGCCCACTATATTTTCAAATACACTGTATTCCAAATTATTATGCACACTGATTTTAAGAGTAAAAAAACATTCATTATTTGGTTTTTCTATTAAATTCATGGATAGTATTGTTTTTGTGGTTTGTCAAGCCCTTTGAGGAACTCGTGAATAAGGGCAATAGATATACATTTTGATTGATTTTTGATTGACTGATCTTTATGGCTCCTCACAAGTCAATAGTCCAGTTCTTATTATACCTGTTGTCCGCTGTGATATCGGCACAGATTACAAATATTACATCTCTACTGGCTATTCTGATATTAAATAGACAGCATCAAGAATTTATCCTAGATTGTGAAGTGAATTCTATTTATGTAGCGCTTTTTCTTTAATGACTCAAAGCGCTTTGCATTGAATAACCCATTATCTACATTTAAATTACATTTACATCAGTGTGGGTGGCACTGGTGGCTAAGTGGGTAATGTGTCTTGCCCAAGGACACAACGGCAGTGACCACCTATTACTGAAGCTGAATTCAGACCGAGAACCCTCAAGTTTCTGGCTGACCGCTTTACCATCTGAGCCATGAACATGAGACTACTCCCAGAAAGGTTCTCTCGAAGTTGTGGATGCAAGTCTGTAGTAAAGACTGGTGGGAGAGTGTTGTTTAGAAAACATTTTCGGACAGAGAATGAAAATAGAACTTTTGAATGTTTCGAATTTCATTCAATAAGCTTCATGGATTGATGGAAGGAGTTTTAAATCTAAAAGAAAAGACCGCTAGTTTTTGGATATGACTTCAGATGAGGGTTGGTAATAGTCCACAACTAAGTGCATAATCTATGTGTGTTAGTCCTACTTTTAAAAGCCAAACATGATCAGATTAGGGTGTTTTCATGGGTTGTTGAATACTTATGTTGAGATTAATCATTTGAGAAATTGTACTAATTTAGTGCATGGAACAGTGGTTTGAGTGGTAAGCCGCCTTTACAGCCAAGGTATAAGAAAGCCCTCCATTTGCGTTAACACACAAATGGTAATATGTTAAACACGTAAATGTAATTATGCAGTCTGACTGTTCCTCGGTGTAGGTACCTGAGAGGCATCCATACCTCCGTACCCCTCACTGTCAACCTTCAGTTTTACCAGAATGTTGGAGACTATGTTATTTTTATCAAGTTAAAGATTACCGGGCGCTGCCACCGCTGCTGTCCACTGCTCTCCACTGCACCCCTCACCTCAGCCTCCCAGGGGGTGAACAAGGGGATGGGTGTAATGCACAGGACACATTTCACCACACTTAGGCTGTGTCCCAATTCAGGGTCTGCATCTTTCGGAGTGCGCATTTGTGGGGTGCTGACGTCATTGCGGTGAACAAAGGCTGTCCCAATTCAAAAAAGTTCCAAGTGTCCTTCAAATAATATTATGCTATCCCAATATTTACAATTACTGGTTATAATGAAAACAAATTGACAAGATGAGAAAATTACCGGGTACATCAATTGTTAATCCCAGAAAGATCATGTGGTGTTGCTATATAGAAAGACTGTGTGGCACATGTTCCACTTCAACAATCATGAAAATAAATCCATCATTAACTAATAATTAGGAATAACAGCTTTAGAATGCTCGTCAACACGTGACACATCTCCATGACAACCATTTCCCATGATCAGTCGTCTCTAACCGCAGGAAAATCAATGAAGTAAAAATAAGGTAAAGGACCAAGAGAACCCAAAATGATTTGACATTCTTCTCATAAGTTAGCTATACTTAACCTTGTGCGACTGAGCAGCAGATACGTGACGTAAATGTAAGGGCAGGGACAACTGACCTGACCAGGAAGTGTCCTGTAGGCTAAACTGTCCCAATTCATATTGCTCAAGCCGCTGCTGGAGGACTCTCGCTCGGACCCACACTTTGTCGACCGCATAGGCTGGGTTCTTCGAAGGATGCAGACCCTGAATCGGGACACAGCTCTAGTGTGTGTGTGACAATCATTGCAGTGACGTGTGGTCAGGGGAGGCAGGGGAGTTTTTAGTTAGTTTTTAATTTTCATTTAGCTTCACCAATTTGGAAATGTTTTTCTTCAAAATCGCTGAATTTTCACAATCCCTCGAAAACTTCTCTGTCTGCTGTGCGGCAAGAGCTCGTTCTTGTCTGGTGTGTTTCTTAGTGTTCAAAACGACAGAGAAAAAAGTCTGACGTGAGGCAAACAGTTCTCGTGCCTTACGATAGGGGCGCTCATGATCCCAGACATACGGTGGCCTCAGCGGGTAAGTGCCGCAGCGACTTATTTTTTCCGTCTTGTGCACCCCGACTTTCCACATGGATGACTACATTTCCGCACTTAAACAGTTTTCTAAAGTGGACTTTCAAACGAAGCAGGAGATAATTACTAAAAAAAGACCAACGCCAGAGCTGAATGGTTTGTTTCAATCAGCAGGACAGAAAGTTACTCGCTCTTTCCAAACTGAGTGGTGTACGTGAAAAGACTGGCTTTGTGGATGTTCTGCAAGAAACCACCTTTTTGGCTTTCCTTGCTTCCTTTTTTCAACCTGTGGAACTGTGGACTCAAATGGGATTTTGTGACCTAAATAATTTGCAAAGAAGCCTCACCAAACATGAGCGGTTGGCCGCTCATATTCAAAGCTAGATTGCGCTAAAAACATTTGGGATGACGAGGATAGACTTGGCTTTGGATGAACAGGGGCGACTCAACATCAGTGTCCACAATGCTAAGGTAAAAGAGAACCGAGAGATTTTAAAAGATGTCATCAATGCGACCTCCTTCCTCACCAAACAGCAGCTAGCATTTTGTGGAAATGATGAGAGTAAGAGCTCTGCTAATCGCGGCAACTATGTTGAACTTGAGAATTTTAAAACTGAAGGAAGTGAAGGAGGACTTTTCCCAGAAAGTGACGGATATTTTCATCCAGAAGGACTGGCGCATTGACTTGATTTATAAGTAAAAGTGAGACGGCAATAACATAATTTTTCTTTTGTTTTTAATGAAATGCACATTTTGTGGGCGACAGTTTGTATGTGTAAAGAATGCAGAAATGAAACATAACCCGTAAACTGCTGCCAATTAAATGGCAAATAATCTGCGCAGAGCGCAAACTATATTTTTAAATCTGATTCTGATTACGTCAGTGCCTCACCAGCTATAAACCTCACCACAAGTCACTGAATCATTGGTACTTTAACTTTAACTTAACTAAAGATTGCTCATTGACTGTCGTTATCATGATGCAATGTATACACATAAGAATGAGTGCAAATTGGATTTATTGTACTCTACACACATTTCCAATAATGCATGAAACACAAGACCACACGAACAAGAACATAAAATCACATTTCTATAAACTCCCAACTTGCACTTGTAATATTTTTAATCAATATGTCATACATTGGAACAAACCAGGTCATTTGACTCGGGGGCACTGAAATCTAAGCTCTGTTTAAACCTCTTTTTTGGTAACTTTCCTTGCCTGGACTTGAGATAGCGCTCCTTGTTGTGGATCACCTGAATATACTGGTCTGTACTGCTGTTTTGCTGATCACTGCTGGATGCCAGGGAAGCAGAGTCAGACTCAGTCAGAGGGTGCTCCAGCTTTGGTCTTGTCTTGGGTTTTATGTGCGGTTCCATGTGCCTGTTCCTGGCTGGTGACTGGCCGTACCTTCCAGGAGAAATCCCATGATGCCTAGTTCGAACCAATAGAGACTCTGCTCCTCTGATACTGTCCTGGGATCGGGAGTGGGACTGTGAACCTCTCCATTCCATGTCTCCTTCATCTTCATCTTGGTCTCCATACCTGCCTCTACCTACATGGTTGTCTTTGGATACAGACACATGGCTTTCCAATCCATCCCCAATGTAGAAGTGGGCTGGCTGGTGCAGGTCGGACAGAGAACAGGGCCGATAAGCCTTCCCTAACAACACCCGTCTTCTGCGCTTCCCCTCTTCCTCGTCATCCTCACTGAGATTCTGTTGGGAATGGTGAGATCTGTGAGGATGTGGTTGGTGGTGTGGAGTCCGAGGCGTGTAGCGCTTGACATTGCATGGGTAGAGCTCCAGGATCTCGGCTGGCTCTTCCTCCATAAAGTAATGGCGTGGGATACGTGTCGCCGAGCGAAGCAGCTTCTTCCTGGGTTCTTGTTCGTTCACAATGACGTATCTGGTGGCATGACCGCGGCGTCCCCTACAGCCCTGTGCCGTTATCATCCCGGGATGCATTGCACGCACAGTCTTCCTGTAAATGGGGTCAGAATGGGTCTTGTCAGAGTGTTTCGCTGGGAGATTGTAGGCCTTGTGGAAGTAAGACTTAGAGCGACAGGAACCACTGGGGCCTCCAACAAAGGGTGTGGGTCTGTTTTGAGGAAGGACAACACAATAGAATATATTACCAACAAACTAACCATAGAATATTAATCAGTTTTTGCCTTGAATTTCCAAATTTGGGGTGAAGGATGCACATTAGGGATGTGTACTTTTCATATTTGTATCAATATTCAGTAAATGGAAATAGTAAAAATACTCAACAGTAGTGTTTGTTCTAGGTGTGTTGCAGTAGCCAAGTAGTATATTGACATTAAGTTGAAAGTGCGAGCCTGGTCATTGGTTCAGGCTTAAAAGGTAGGTATTGTACTTATGACACACCAGCAGTTTGATTGTGACTTGTTTCCATACCAGGATCGCACTGCAGATGGCTGCCACAGTCTACCAAGTCAAATTCCTTGTGTGTTAAACATACTAGCTGAACCAATATATTCTGAATTTGATCTTAGTTGTAGTTTTGATTGACAAATTTGGAAGTGTAGAAAGCGCCATGTAAAAGCCATAATGCTAATTAGTAACTTTTATGTGGCATGTCTCATGTAAATTAGCATCGAGCTATCTTAAAAAGTGGAGTCTTACTTTTAAGTGCTTTCTGTAAGGCATGCTTGCTTTGTTAACATGGGAAATTGCAACATCACCATGGCAGGCTGCTCTGAGTACGCCTGATTGTTCACCAGGTACTTGTGTCTGTGCCAAATGCCCAACAGGACGTGACATCATGTGCAGCCCAGGTATCAAAAATTGGTGCAGTTGAATTTGTGAATCCATACTCAAGAGTACTGATGGAATTCGGGACTAGTGACCAAATTCAATCAATACCTATTCAAGTAGAGAATTTGGTACCCATCCCTCATGGGCACATGCACACAACTTGCAGCAGATTGTAATGTAATCGCTCCTCTGCAGTTAAATGTGTGGTGCACACATGCACATGCACAGTTCTATCGCATCTCAAAGCGCAATCACATTAATTAAATGACTCCCCTTTTTTTCAGATTTTGTCGATTAATGTGGAGTCTTTCCAGGGCCGGTTCGAGGCAGGCATATATGAGGGGGCAGTCAGAAATGTTAAGGGGGCATCATGTGTACACACTGGTCCATCATGCTCCAGTACTTTTTTTTTGTGCTAATACATTAGTAACATTGCTTTCTTCATTGATTTTGGCTATGAGCTGTGGTACGGGTCTGATTTATTAAGATCCAATTACCACGCGATAAACTGCATGAGCTATTAGTGGCCGTGTTGCGTGTGATTTACTAAGGCTGTGTGTACAATTGTAAAATGGTGCAGACCGCCTTATTTGAATGAGGATTGTTTGCGTGTACAGGGCATCACCACCAAGACACTGCACATTCATTTAAACATGCAGGAGACATATACTATTTTTATGAGCATTTTAGAAGCAATCAGGCAGTACATCTACATTGACACCTTATTATTGTTATTATATATATATATTTTTAACTGCTGAAAGTGCAATTGAGAGAAGCTGCACTTACTTTGCTGAATATGCACAAATGCATACTTCAATAAGTTATTTTCATGCAAGAAATATTTTAATAATATATATTTTACATGAAAAAAACAAACGTTATTAAAAAAAAATACTAAAGGACACCGAAATGCATCAATTGGATTTATTTTAATAAGCCCTTGAAGGGGGACTGCACTTTTTGGGGGGAATTTTGCCTATCGTTCACAATCATTACGAGAGATAGGAAGACAAAAGGTCTTTTTTTTTTGTTTTTATTTGCTTTCTAACTTATACAAATTGTCTTGTTCTTGGTATCTATCAATGCAGTTAATAGGAAATCTAAATCATTTTAAAAATGCATTAAAACATCATACTTCATTTACGTTCGGTAACCTGTATAATAACCAAACTGTAGCAACATTGTTACTGTAAGAGCGAACACTGAGGAACTCTTTTTCTAGCGTACTAACACATCGGTGTGCTATGATATTAGCCGCAGAAGCTAACTATGTAAAGAGATAAGCTAGCCTCTAAGTCAGCACGAAACGCGTTTGAGTTTGTAATGCACAACACAATGTGATAGGACATCAATCTGAACTGACTGAAAAACATGAACAATCATTTTACAATATCTGTAAAGTGTTAGCCTACATTTTATGTTTTGTTTGTTTGCACTGAACAACAAGAGCGAAGGATTTAATTCAGATTTCAAAGTGATGTACTTCTACAATTCTACAAGGATTTACAGAGGAAGATTCTAGGCAAAACCATTTGTGCCTAGAACAGGGGTCAGCAACCCGCGGCTCCTGAGCCGCATGCGGCTCATTGGCCACTCTGATGTGGCTCAGCTGCATATGGCTCAGCTGCATAATCGCCGACCCCCCCCCTTGATTGTTTCAGGGGGTTCCGGATTTTGGTGCCTTTCCCGAACATCACCCGGGGTAACATTCTACGATTTTCACTCGGACTACAATATTTAGGGCGTGCCGTGATGGCTTTACTTTTAACGTCCTCTACAACATGTCATCGCCCGCCTTTACACCATGCTATCTGTGTGCCGGCCGGACGCATGCATCTCGCTGCTTCTATCGTCACACGTACAAGATTGCAAGGCATATAGTCAACAGCCATACAGGTTACACTGAAGGTTGTGATGTAAACAACTTTAACACTCTTTACTAATATGCGTCACACTGTGAACCCACACCAAACAAGAATGAAAAACACATTTCGGGAGAACATCCTCACAGTAACACAATATAAACGCAACATAACCCAGAATTCCATGCATCCACGACTCTTCCAGGCTATATTACACACCCCGCGCCCCCAACCCGCCCACCTCAACCAACGCACTAGCGGGGGTGTCTACATGCAAAATGATGACTCTCACATTATTAACTGTATTCACTCGGCATCCATTGCACTGGTCACCCAGGGGGGACCCCCATATCTGCAGTCCCTTCCAAGGTTTCTCATTGTTCCATACTTGCCAACCTTGAGACCTCCAAATTCGGGAGGTGAGGGGTGGGGGGAATGGCCGGGGGTTGGTCGAGGGGCATAGTTGGGGGCGGGGCGTTGTTGGGGGCGTGGTTAAGAGGTGAGGAGTATATTTACAGCTATCCATCCATCCATTTCTACCGCTTGTTCCCTTTGGGGTCACGTGGGGCGCTGGTGCCTATCTCAGCTACAATCGGGCAGGAGGTGGCGTACACCCTGGACAAGTCGCCACCTCATCGCAGTATGTGTAGAAATCTTTTTTTTTACAATTGAATCACTTGTTTATTTTTCAACAAGTTTTCAGTTATTTTTATATCTTTTTTTCCAAATAGTTAAAAAAAGACCACTACAAATTATAAAATTTAATAAATCAGAAACTGATGACATGGTGCTGTATTTTACTTCTTTGTCTTTTTTTTTCCAACCAAAAATGCTTTGCTCTGATTAGGGGGTACTTGAATTATAAAAATGTTCACATGGGGTACATCTATGAAAAAAAGTTTAGAACCACTGATCTAAAAACCGTAGATGTTATTGTCACATATGCATGCACAGTAGATGGGAGTATTGTCCTGTTTAAGAGTGTCACAACATTGCTGTTTATGGCAGACAAACTGCTTTACGGTAGACGAAAACGTGACTGCTGTTGTTGTGTGTTGTTGCCGCGCTGGGTGGACGTTAATGAGACTGCCTAACAATAAACCCACATAAGAAATCAAGGACTCGCCTTCTATCATTCTACAGGGCAGGCATTCTGTTTATGTTTTGGGAAAGCGGACGTGAAAACAGGCTGTCGACACGTCAGTCGGGTCCGCATGGAGCTGGATGGGGCTTGGCCTCCAGGTCCGCCTGAATTTCGGGAGATTTTCAGGAGAAAATTTGTCCCGAGAGGTTTTCAGGAGAGGCGCTGAATTTCGGCAGTCTCCCGGATAATCCGGGAGGGTTGGCAAGCATGCATTGTTCCCTTTAGGTTCAGTTTAGAGTTTTAAGGGCTATATAAGTACACTTTGATTGATTGATTGACTTTTGATTGGGAAAATAGCCCAAAGGTAACAGAGCCATAGGACATCATACCCAGCCAAAGCAATGGCCCATATGCCATTAAGACCCTTTTGGGATGGATCATAAACGGATGTTTAAGTGGAGCTAATGGTCAGGGAAGCTGCCCTACTGTTTACACGAACAACATTTCTTTTGACGAGCTTGAGAAGATGTAGTCAAGTGCAACCAACAAATTCATGAAAAGGCAATTGTAGAGGAGAAGGATGGAAGTGCCAAGAGGGAGAGGCCACATCATTTATTGCATTCACTAGCTGAGATGAGAAGCTGTAACACTAAAAAACAGTAAGACTCACAAGCAAGTTCAAACCGCTGTACCAAACCCAGACTACATCAACGTCATGCCATAAAATGTTTTGGCAAAGCTTCAGTGCTTCCTTTTTGGAACAAGGAAAAGACCGGCAGGTTTGGGCCCCAATGCAGTGCTCAGCCTCAGACCAGCAGCTGCACCAGCAGCAGCAGGAGGAACAGCAGGAAGAGTCAGGGATCTACTTGGAGAAAACTAAAGAGCAGCTCAAGAGAGAACATCAAGAGCCTGACAAACAGCAGTAGAGTGAAGACTAAATATTGCCAGCAGAAGCTGAAGGACATTTCAAAGACGATCCTCCTATAGAACCCTTGGAACAAGAAGCAATAACATGCATTGGACTATACATGTTTCGGCTCCTTTTCTCTTGGTGAATTGTGTTGGTTTGTTTCGGTGAGGTATGTTTCTTTTGACCACTGGTGAAAGTACAGATGTCCCCTATATAAAAAGAGAAGTGAGGGGCTTGGGTGATGGGAGGTCAGACAGTTTTGTTAAGAACGCTCTCAACATTCCAACTTATTGCTCTAGATACTTCCATGGGTTAAAATCAGAAGCCAAGAAGTGTCAGCCTTTACTGAGCACATTAACTTACTCAAGTGTAAAGATGTCAATATACATGTTGATGCCAATTTTGGATGGGGACATCCACATGCAGCAGATAAGGGTTTCTATATTGGGATTTATAATAAACCCACATATACTAACAGATTCCTTCTTTTGGAGCCACACAGCCCATTGGAACACAACTTGGACATAATCAGACCCTACAACACCAAGCTGATAATGTTCCTACCAGCCAACAGGCCAAAGAAACAACAAACCCTTGAAGGAAGCCACAAAAACCTTTGGTTACACCAGCTTTCTGTTTGTGTAAAAAGTGCATTTGGTTCTAGGACTAAAAACAAGGTGGGTGAGGAAGAAAAAGGTGACAAAATAACTTATGTCATTCCATATATATCAGGGCTATCTAAGAAACTCAGAGTATTTTTTAACCAACACAATGTTTGGAAAAAAATATTTGGTGTATGCTATCCAGTGCAGTGACAAATGCACTGATTTATATATTAGGAAAACAAGACCTGCATAGGGCTACACAGTGGCAGAGGGGTTAGTGTGTCTGCCTCACAATACGAAGGTCCTGCAGTCCTGGGTTCAATCCCAGGCTCGGGATCTTTTTTTGTGGAGTTTGCATGTTCTCCCCGTGATTGCGTGGGTTCCCTCCGGGTACTCCGACTTCCACCCACTTTACACAGTGGCAGAGGGGTTAGTGCGTCTGCCTCACAATACGAAGGTCCTGCAGTCCTGGATTCAATCCCAGGCTCGGTATCTTTTTTTGTGGAGTTTGCATGTTCTCCCCGTGATTGCGTGGGTTCCCTCCGGGTACTCCGACTTCCACCCACTTCCAAAGACATGCACCTGGGGTTAGGTTGATTGGCAACACTAAATTGGCCCTAGTGTGTGAATGTAAGTGTGAATGTTGTCTGTCTATCTGTGTTGGCCCTGCGATGAGGTGGCGACTTGTCCAGGGTGTAAAAGGGAATAAGCGGTAGATAATGGATGGATGGATGGAAAACCTGCACAAGGCAGGCGCATGTCACACTTCAGTTCGAAACTCAGTTGTCCACCTGCCTCTTGTAAAAAGTAACAGCACTCTTTTGAGAACACATTGACAATCTGAACAATCTAGTTGCGATCAATTCAATTCCCTGAGAAATATAATCACCTGGATGAATATTTGCAGGCATTGCACTCAGATAACTTAAAAGTTGTTTTGAGCTTCTGATGCTGCCATGTGTTTGCCAGTCCCAGGTGTACGACTGACACGTGATTGACAGCACTTACTGTATGTGCATGGGTCCTGCAAAGACTGCAGGATTTGCACAACTGTAGCACAAACAGATCTTGGATTATTCAATGAGGAACAGACTGCGCATAGCAAGGTTGTGTCAGCAGAAGATAGATGACAGGATTAAAATATTGTGACTAAACACCTGTGGATTCAACTTTGGCAGGCGAGAGTGACCAACACAATTGCTGGTTGACTTTACGCAGCTCCTGTTTGAGGAATAGGAATCCATCCTACTTTAAATTGTGACCAGCTTGGTGAACTAGCATGATACCAAGCGGCTGTGGCTGCATGAGGACCTTAACAAGGGTAAATTCTTGAGTGAAATTCTCAAATCCACTCGGCAATAAATAAATTCTGTACCAAAAAATCTGATTTTAAATTATGCACTGTTACGCCTTTTGTAAAAACCAACATAAAGTTATATTCAGTAATGTATCAGACTAATACCTGTTTGGTATGTGAGCCAGCTTATGTTTTGGCAGTGCGGACACAGCAGGACTTCTGGAGGATCCAGCCACATTCGCTCTATTCAACTCTCCACGAGATGCCGACTGTGTAATTGTGCGGATGCTGTTACTGCGCAGCCCAGGAGTATGTAAATTGGTTATGCTGCCGTTCCGTTGCGGGGAGGGAGTTTGGATGGAAGGATCTTGGCTGGTGATGTCACTCTCGTGTTCATCGGGTTTGTTTTCCCCCACTGTCTCTCCTGGAGCCGGCAGTATCCCTGCCACACCGACAGCCATGTTGAAGACTTTCTTTTTGTCATCAGTGCGCTCCTAAGGGGAAACACCATATTGCTTTGGTGTCAATAAAAAAAGATAAGCGCAGTTAATGCACCTCACAGATTATACAGTACATGCAACGAGGAAACATTGTCAACAAACGGCCAGAGTAGAAGAAAACAATGAAAAAAATAATCATTGATATCCAAATTCCTATCACTATTACCACTACACACTAATGTTTACCAGGTGTTCATATTAACTCAGAACTAATTTAGGAAGAAAAGAAGACTACAGTAATTACAGAAGGCATTTTGTGTAGAAATTGTGTGTGAATAGGGGGCTGGCTGGAGACTTGTTAAAAAGTTATTTAACAGGGAGGGTACAGTTTGTAAAAATGGGTCAATATTTATCTGATACTCTTGGCATTGCTTGTGGTGTCCCCCAAGGGTCCGTGTTGGCACCAAAACTGTCTAATGTATATATATTAATGATATGTTTAATACATCTAAAGTACTGAAATGTATACTATTTGCAGACAACACAAATATATTCTACAGTAGTGATGACTATAATGAGCTCATAAATACAGTAAACAGAGCTAAATACAGTAAAAAAAAAAACGGATGTACACAAATAAATTATCCTTGAATAACAAATAAAACTAACATAGTGATGTTTGGAAATCACAACATAATGTCCGAACAGAAAATAAGTATTGATGGTACTCAAAGATATCGTAAATGACAATACATTTTTGGGAGTAATAGTTGATAGTAAACTATCATTGAAACCTCAAAAATCCCCAAAAGCCTCTCAATTATAAACAAAGCAAAACTATACCTCAATGAAAATGCACTCTGTACTCTATACTGCAACTTGGTACTGCCATACCTTACATACTGTGTTGAAGTATAGGGGAATACTTACCACAACACAATTCGCCCTCTGATCATATTACAGAAAAGAGCAGTGCAGATCATTCACAATGTTTTTTTTTTTAGAACATACTCATAATCTCTTTATGCAATCAAAGTTGCTCAAATTTGATGACCTTGTTGAATATAGTACATTAATAACCTTATATAAAGTATTTAACAAATTATTGCTGCCTAATCGACAAAGTTTTTTTTTAACAATATGAGTGCAGACTCATAATTTGGGATGATTTGGATTTTTCTCATTGCCAAGAGCTCAAATCACTCGTAAACGTTTTTGTGTGTCTGTATGCGGAGTAAAACTTTGGAACAAAGTGGACTTACAACACAAGCAATGCCAAACTATTAATCGATTTAAACTATTATATAAACATCGGGTCTGGTTCAAATATAGAAGTTGAGGGTCTTTAATTTGAAATGCTGTTCCACTATGTCTTAAAGTGTTTATATGTGCTATCTTCTGCATTTGATCCATCCTCTTGATCACCCCTTGGGAAGTGAGGGAAGCAGTGGGCAGCAGCGGTGCCGGGCCCGGGACTCATTTATGGTGATTTAACCCCCAACTCCAACCCTTGATGCTGAGTGCCAAGCAGGGAGAAAATGGGTACCATTTTTTTATAGTCTTTGGTATGACTCCCAACCTACCGATCTCAGGGCGGATACTCTGACCACTAGGCCACTGAGTAGTACGTTATTCTCGTTGTCAACCAAGAATACATTGGTTCTATGAATACATCCAAACACAATATCAGTATTTATTATGTGCATTATCAAAGAGCAGTTAATATTGTATGTACTGTAGCTTTTAAACAAACCATAAGTTTTACCACATCGACATTTGATCAATAACAGTCCTTTAAACTCTCATTGATACCATAGAAATGGTCAACTCTTTATTTTTTAAGACAAAATAAAGGCTTAAATCATTTCAAACATATGTCCTTACGATAACCACAGACATCAGTGTTTGTCCTATGTAGTAATCAGTTGTGGACAGACAGACAGAAAATGCCCTGCGTTCAGGAGGCGGGAATACATTTTTGGCAAATGGTTCGATTAGATTAGTCTTTCGCCCCTTTACTCAGGTCCACCCAAATACATTCTGCAATGCATGAGATTTATTGAGAAACTCAGAAAATATTTAAATTAACATTCCAGGACACTTTAAACCAGGTAAAGATCCTGAGACAAAGACCGGATACCCTATACCCTGAAAAATATTCTGTTGTATGCTGTCCATTCCGTGACAAATACACTGATTTATAATTTGGGGAAATAAAACAACCACTTAGCAGGCACTAGTCACAACACAGACAGGCAAACTTTTCAGGACAGCTGAATCTTTACTCACCCGTAACTTAAAGAGAAACAGCACTCCTTTGAGGACAAAACTGTACACCGTCCATCCATTTCCTACCGCTTATTCCCTTTATGGGGTCACGGGGGGTGCTGGCGCCTATCTCAGCTACGGAAGGCGGGGTATACCCTGGACAAGTCGCCACCTCATCGCAGGGCCAACACAGATAGACAGACACATTCACACTCACATTCACACACTAGGGTCAATTTATTGTTGCCAATCAACCTATCCCCAGGTGCATGTCTTTGGAAGTGGGAGGAAGCCGGAGTACCCGGAGGGAACCCACGCATTCACGGGGAGAACATGCAAACTCCACACAGAAAGATCCCAAGCCGGGATTGAACCCAGGACTGCAGGACCTTCGTATTGTGAGGCAGACGCACTAACCCCTCTGCCACCGTGAAGCCCAAAACTGTACACTACATACCGTATTTTTCGTATTATGAATCACCCCGGAATATATGTCGCACCGGCCGAAAATGCATAATAAAGAAGGAAAAAAACATATACACGTCGCATTTTTTGGGGAAATGTATTTGATAAAATCCAACACCAAGAATAATCCATTTGAAAGGCAATTTAAAATAAATAAAGAATAGTGAACAACAAGCTGAATAAGTGTACGTTATATGACGCATAAATAACCAACTGAGAAGGTGCCTGGTATGTTAACGTAACATATTATGGTAAGAGTCATTCAAATAACTATAACATATAGAACATGCTATATGTTTACCAAACAATCTGTCACTCCTAATCGATAAATCCCATGAAATCTTCTTCCTCGATTTCGCTTCTAAACAACTCTGCCAACTCCAAAGGTATGCGCCGCTTCCTCTTTGCATTTTCTGCTGCATATTTTAATACCTCCAGCTTGTAATCTGCAGTACATGATTTTCTTTTCAGTCCAATTTTTGTTCAGCCCTTCTCAGTTTTTATAAATTATCGCCAACGATGAAATGATCCATTTTAATAGCTATGGCAGTAGCATAAAGCATATAGCAGTTAGCATTCCATGAACCACAACGCACTTCTGCCGTAACCCTCCCCCGCCGAATTCTTATTGGTTGACCTGTATGTGACAATTGCTGACATTTTCTTTGTCTCTTCCGCGACGGAGATAAATAATATTACAAAAGCCGTTCCATGGGTTGGGAAATTTTGTTGGATGTAAATATAAACGGAATACAATGATTTGCAAATCATTTTCAACCCATATTTAGTTGAATATGCTACAAAGACAACATATTTGATGTTCAAACTGATAAAAAATTGTTATTAAATAATCACTAACTTTAGAATTTGATGCCAGCAACACGTGACAAAGAAGCTGGGAAATGTGGAAATAAATACTGATTAAGTTGAGGAATGCTCATCAAACACTTATTTGAAACATCCCACAGGTGAACAGGCTAATTGGGAACAGGTGGGTGCCATGATTGGGTATGAAAGCAGCTTCCATGAAATGTTAATTAATTCACAAACAAGGATGGGGCGAGGGTCACCAATTTGTAACAAATTGTAAAACCGTTTTAGAACAACATTTCTCAACGAGCTATTGCAAGGAACTTAGGGATTTTACCATCTACGGTGCGTAAAATCATCAAAAGGTTCAGAGAATCTGGAGAAATCACCGCACGTAAGCCATGATATTATAGACCTTTGATCCCTATGGCGGAACTGCATCAAAAACTGACATCAGTGTAAATGATATCACCAAATGGGCTCAGGAACACTCAATAAAACCACTGTCAGTAACTACAGTCGGTTGCTACATCTGTAAGTGCAAGTTAAAACTCTACTATGCAAAGCGAAAGCCATTTATCAACAACACCTAGGAACGCCACCGGCTTTGCTGGGCCCGAGCTAATCTAAGATGGACTGATGCAAAGTGGAAAAGTGTTCTGTGGTCTGACGAGTCCACATTCCAAATTATATTTGGAAACTGTGGACGTGGTGTCCTCCGGAACAAAGAGGAAAATAACCATCCGGATTGTTCTAGGCGCAAAGTTCAAAAGCCAGCATCTGTGATGGAATGGGGGTGTATTAGTGCCCAAGGCATGGGTAACTTACACATCTGAGAAGGCACCATTAATGCTGAATGGTCCATACAGTTTATGGAGCAACATAGGTTGTCATCCAAGCAACGTTATCATGGACGCCCCTGCTTATTTCAGCAAAACAATGCCAAGCCACGTGTTAGAACAGCGTGGCTTCATAGTAAAAGAGTGTGGGTACTTTCCTGGCCCGCCTGCAGTCCAAACATGTCTCACATCAAAAATGTGTGGCGCATTATGAAGCGTAAAATACGAAAGCGGAGACAACGGACTGTTGAATGACTGAAGCTCTACATAAAACAAGAATGGGAAATAATTCCACTTTCAAAGCTTCAACAATTACTTTCCTCAGTTCCCAAATGTTTATTGAGTGTTGTTAAAAGAAAAGGTGATGTAACACAGTGATGAACATGCCCTTTCCCAACTACTTTGGCACGTGTTGCAGCCATGAATTTCTAAGTTAATTATTATTTGCAAAAAAAAATAAAGTTTCTGAGTTTGAACATCAAACTGTCTTTGTAGTGCATTCAATTGAATATGGGTTGAAAAGGATTTGCAAATCATTGTATTCCGTTTATATTTACATCTAACACAATTTCCCAACTCATATAGAAATGGTGTTTGTATTTGATATTTTACGGTAATGTGTTAATAATTTCACGCATAGGTCGCTCCGGAGTATATGTCGCACCCCCGGCCAAACTATGAAAAAAACTGTGACTTATAGTCCGAAAAATACGGTACGTTTACAGAGAAGTTGGATGAATTGAAAGGGAAGTGACGAACGTCATCTATGACAAGCTTGTATAACCATCTCTGAACACACACAATGCAGTCTTAGACAATAAATTAGCCTCTAAAACAAGGAATCCACACACACAATTTAAAGCTGCTCTACTGATGTATTCGCATCTTTCATGCGCATCTCCACGGTTCGATTTAAATCAGTATATCTTCCTTTTACATGCACCACACATACGCCCAGGCCTGTGTTTTAATTTGCTGATTCTTTCCCTTATTGTTTGTAGACTTTGATTGGACAGAACTTTACTCAATTCACAAAGCGCTGCAGATGAAGCCAGAAGTCCTAACTCAACAGTATTTCTACATGACTTGCTTTACTTTCCAAAACATCTAATGTACTATTTAATTTGCTAAATAAACTGTATGTTTGTTGATTAACTAGGTCCAGTGTGTTTGTCTTTTTTTGTATATTTCTCAGGATTACGGTTATTAAGATCGGACTGTAAAATCCGTAGTTTTCTCTGCAGTCTAATTTTTGCTTTCTATTATTTTATTTTTTATTTTTTTTACTAAAGATTGTTTGATCTCATCTTTTTTGTCTCAGCATCTTGGAATTCAACCTCGCTGTAGTGTACTGATCTTAACGGGCATACTTGTAAAACAAATGAAAAAATAAGATAGGAACATTATTTTGGGAATTTGGGAAATAGACTCCAGCCCCCCAGCGACCCCGAAAGAGATAAGTGATAGTAAATGGATGGATGGATAGCCTGAATGTTTCGGTGTTTGAATTAGGTGAGAAATGTGAAAAAAATAATCAATTAATTCCAACTGAAATTTTAAGGCCGTAAAATTTAAAGTACAGTATCAGTCTAACCGTTAATTTGTGGAATGTCAAAAGTACATACCCTGAAAATTGTGAATGAGCTGACAATGTTGTTGGAATGGTTTTGAATTGGTGGAGAAATATGAAAGTAGGAATAACTTCATTGGAAATGTATATCATGGGAAATGAAACAATGGAAAAATAAGTTAATTGTTTGAAATGAGCAGATAGCCAGCCATGTAGTCCTGAATCAGCTGAATAATTTGACGATGGAATGGTGTAAATGGGTTAAAAATTAAAAACTGTAAACTTTACACTAAAACTGGTAAGTACAGTAATAATAGTAGTATCATAATTCTATAATCTACCATTCCATTCAAACCAAGCAGTACGTCAGCAAGGTCAGTCCTTTACAAACTCACAGTTTGGAGCTGCATTCTCAGCAGGTTGTTGGTGAATTTTAGCGATCTGGCGATGGCCTGAAGGTAGTATATCAGCATGCTAAAACAGACAGACAGTACAAATTATGGCACGATTCTCACCTTAAGTGTGTGTGTGTGTGTGTGTGTGTGCGTGTGTGTGTGTGTGTGTGTGTGTGTGTATGTGTGTGTGTGTGTGTGTGTGTGTGTGTGTGTGTGTGTGTGTGTGTGCGTGTCTTACAACAGAAGCAGCAGTGCTGGTAATACTACGACAGGGCTTGTGATGTAACCCATCACTTTACTGAACCATTGGGGAAAGTCGCTGGCCACAGTTTCAGATATGATATCATATATCTTCTCTTGACCACTGCAACATACAGGTACATATTCAACATACTCCAACTAGCACAAAGTCCACACCCTCCAGGACACTAGTGGCTTTTTTGTGATTGTTTCTGCCTAAAATGCCCGATTTTGAGGCGTGTTAGAAACGTTGGCCAAAAGTTTTGAAGTATTGAACCCTATTTAATTATTATACATTAAGTAATCATTTCAAGAGCCTTTGTATCTTATTTATTTAATATTTATGTTATGAGTTCTATCTCCATTTTAACACCGGATAGACATGCCCATTTCAGTGAGTCTCTTGGTAGAGGATATTGTCTATTTTCAGCTTTAGTCAGAATGAAGCAAACTTGTTGTCTGTCTACAGCCTCATGTTTGTTGCCTGTTGCATCTGCTGCCATTTGTACACATGAAATTGTGGTGCAACTGTTATTTTACTAGTGTGCTTTTATTTTGAAATCCTGACTTTACTGGCTACACAATGATAACTGTGCAGAAAAATGTTTGTTGATCGTAAACCTTTGTTGATGGGACAGCGTGCGCTACCCGAGAGTCCCTGGTTCAATTCCCAACCCAGTATCAACCTCGCCACGTCCGTTGTGTCCTGAGCAAGACACTTCACCCTTGCTCATGATGGGTGCTGGTTAGCGCCTTGAATGGCAGCTCCCTCCATCATTGTGTGAATGTGTGTGTGATAATGGGTAAATGTGGAAGTAGTGTCAAAGTGCTTTGAGTACATTGAAGGTAGAAAAGCGCTATACAATTATGTTCACACTACTAGGGATAAGAATCAAAAACCGGTTCTTGTTCAGAACCGGTTCCCAGTGTATCAAATCCTTTAAATCGAATGCCAATTTTTCAAACAATTACTGTGGGCAGGAAAAAAGGTCATCACGCATCGTGCGTAGTGACATCAGACGGCAACATTGCACTGAGGCAGAAGAAACATTTCAAACTACTAGGAGGCCACAGATAATCCCCGGAGAGATACCACTCTGGAAGAGGTGCCAGGTGTTTTAGGTCATGAATCAGTGTGGACCACTCCTCTACGACCTAGATGGAGATTTCCTAGGGCCCTCCGCTCCCCCCCAATGGACTGAACATCCATCCATCCATTCATTTTCCACCGCTTATCCAAGTCCAGGTCGTGGGGGCAGCAGTCTAAGCAGAAATGCCCAGACGTCACTGTCCCCGGCCACCTCCTCTAGTTCTACAGGGAAATACTAAGGCATTCCCAGGCCAGCTGTGAGCCATAGTCCCTCCAACGTGACCTAGGTCTGCCCCGAGACCTCCTCCCGACTGGACATGCCCAAAACACCTCTCCAGGGAGGCATCCAGGAGGCATACCAAGTAGATGCCTGAGCCCTCTCAGCTGGCTCCACTCGACGTGAAGGAGCACCGGCTCTACTCTGAGTCTCTCCAAGGTGACCGAGCTCCTCACCCTATCTCTGAAGGTGATCCTACACATCATGCGGGGAAACTAATTTCTGCCGCTTGTATTCGTGACCTTGTCCTTTCGGTCATTACACAAAGCTTGTGACCATAGTTGAGGGTAGGAAAGTAGACTGACTGGTAAATCGAGAGCTTTGCCTTCCGGCTAAGCTCATTCTTCACCACACAGACCAGTGCAATGACTGGATCCCTCAGACGCTGCACCAATCTGTCTGTCAATCTTGCGTTCCATTCTTCCCTCACTCATAAGACCCCAAGATACTTGAACTCCTCCATTTGAGGCTGAACTTCACTCCCGACCCGGGGGGTGCAGTCCACCCTTTTCCGACTGAGAACCATGGCCTCATATTTGGACTTGCTGAATCTCATCCCAGCAGCTTCATACTCGGCTGCAAACCTCCCTAGTGAACTCTGAAGGGGCCAGCCTAATGAAGCCAACGGGACCACATCATCTGCAAAAAGCAGAGATGCAATCCTATGGCCACCAAACTGGAAACCCTCCACACCCAGACTGTGCCTACAAATTCTGTCTATTAAGATAATGAACAGGACCGGTGAGGGGCAGCCCTGGCAGATTCCAACGTCCACTGGGAACATGTCTGACTTACAATAGGCAATGCAAACCAGACTCCCGCTCCTCTTGTACAGGTACCGTATGACCGGTAGCAACTGATCCTGGACCCCATACTCCTGGACTACCCCTCACAGAACACCATGAGGGACACAATCAAATGCCTTTTCCAAAACCACAAAACACAAGTGGATTGGTTGAGCAAACTCCGATGCCCACTCCAGTACCCATGCGAGGGTATAAGTCTGGTTCTGTGTTTCACGACCAGGACAAAAAACACATTGTTTTTCTAGGAATCCGAGGCTCAACTAGTGGCCGTACTATCCTCTCCACCACCCTGGAATAGACTTTTCCCGCAAGGCTGAGAAGTGTCATCCCTCCATAATTTGAAGACACACCCCTTCTTGAAAAAGTGGGACCACGACCCCAGTGTGCCAACATATGTACCGCCCCAAACTTCCAAGCTATGATGAATAGAAGTGTCAGCCATGACAGTCCCACAACGTCCACAGCCTTGAGATATTCGGGGGGAACCTTGTCCTCTCCTGGGGCCTTGGCACTGGGGTGTTTTTTAATTACCTCAGCAACCTCGGCTCCAGTGATGGACCTGTCTGCGTTTGTGACCTCACACTGTGGCTCCTCTACCGAGGGTGTGTCTGTAGGATTAAATAGATCCTCAAAGTATTCCTTCCACCTCCCAACTACAGTTTATCCCCAGTCGTGGTCAGCAGGTTTCTGTTTTTTTTGGCGGACAGGAGCCTCTGCCAAACGTTCCCAGCTTACCCTCACTAAACATGTGGGCCTGTCCCCCCCGCCTCCTGATACAACTCACTCACTGGTGATCAGTTGACAGATTAGCCCCTCTCTTCACCAGAGTGTCCAAGACATGCGGCCGCATATCTGATGAAACGACTACAAAGTCGATCATCAACCTGCGACCTTGTGTGTCATTCTGCCAAGTGCACTTGTGGGTACACTTATGTTTGAACATGGTGTTTGCTATGGACAAACTGTGGCTAGTACAGAAGTCCAATAACAGAACACCACTCTGATTCAGATCAGGGAGGCCATTACTCTCAATCACGTACCTCCAGGTTTCGCAGTCGCTGCAAACGTGGGCATTGAAGTCATTGAAAGTTGGAGTCCCTGGGGGGATGCCCTGCAGCACTCACTCCAGGATCCCCATGAAGGCTGGGTACTCTGACCAGCCATTTGGCGTATACGCGCAAACCACAGTCAGAGCCTGTTCTCTGACCCAAAGGTGCAGGGAAGTAACCCTCTCGTTCATCACAACCCCGAGAAGGACAAGCGGTAGAAAATGGATGGATGGATGACAACGATTCTTAAAAATTTTGAAAATGTCACAAAATGTAATATTCTTGTGTAATTTCCACATGTTTTATTTTGTTAAGTTCCACAAAATAATATTTATGCACAAAGGCAGTGTGCAGCAAGAACGAGTGCATGGTGCGCCAGGCAAAACTTAAAGGGGAACTGGACATGTTTCGGAATTTTCATTCACAATCCTTATGTAAGACAAGCACACGTATGTTTTTTCTTTCATGTGCATTTTAAATAGTAAATAAATACAAACAAAAATCAATGCAGCCTATTGGAGTTGCTCTATTCTGCCTATAAATCGCTTAAAAAAGAACCAAACACCTCCATCAAGGTTTAATATACACATACTGTAAGTATGTTTGCTATGTAGTAACGGGCACATTTATAATAAGATATAATATTTAAATGGTTTGCTCATTTTAAGCATACCCGGCGAATTAATTTCAAAAACCCATCACGACATTTACTTTTTTCCCCCCAATATCACTGATAACCACTAACTGCAGACTTCCCAAAATACATAATAAAATCTTTGAATCTCAGTAAAACTAAAATAATGCTATTTGGTAAGAGTAGAAGAGAAAGTCAAACACAAATACAAATAGATGGAATAGAAATTGAAAGAGTAAATGAAACCTAATTTCTAGGTATAATGATTGATGATAAATTGAACTGGAAATCTCATGTAAAAAATATACAACATAAAGTTGCAAGAAACACATAAATAATGAATAAAACAAAAGATGTTCAAGACCAAAAATCACTTTATATTCTTTACTGCTCACTAGTGTTACCATATCTGAGTTACCGTGTAGAAATATGGGGAGATAATTACAAAAGTATACTTCATTCATTAATGGTGTTACAAAAAAGATTAGTTAGAATAATACATAATGTTGGATATAGAGAACATACAAACCCTTTATGTATTGAATCAAAAATACTGATATTGAACGACATAGTGAATTTACAAACAGCTAAAATTATACACAAAGCAAACTATAACCTGCTCCCCAAGAATATAAAACAATTTTTCTCAAACAAAGAGGAGATATATAATCTTACAGAAACATGTAATTTAAAACATTTGTATGCACGTACAACACTTAAGACCTTCAGTATATCTGAATTTGGAATTAAATTATGGAATCGATTAAGCAAAGCAATCAAACAATGTAGTAATATGATCCCCTTAAATAAGCTCTCCAAACTTAAAGTGTTTGCAAAGTACAAAGAAAAAGAACCACGATAAACATTCTGAATGTATTTCATCCATCCATCTGTTCATTTTCAAAATAATCTTACCCATCTCACCATATGAAATGTAACTTATTTCACCGAGTACTATTTATTTATTTGTTTCTTTTTATTGTGATTACTATTATATTGTGAATAAATTGAGAACAGGAAGTGAACAAACGTTTTAGCAACTGTTATGTAAAAGAAAAGGGGTAGGAGTAAATAAGCTTTGCGTCTTCCTACTTCTTTTCATCCATCCATCCATTTCCTACCGCTTATTCACTTTGGGGTTGTGGGCGGTGCTGGTGCCTATCTCAGCTACAATCGGGGGGAAGGCGGGGTATACACCTTTTCAGACATGTTGAAAAGAGAAACTGGAAATTGTGATGTATCATGTTGTATGCATGCATGTTCCAAATAAACTCAAACTCAAACTCAAACGGTAGTGATCATGGCGCCGCTATAAATAGTTTGTCTGTGTTAGCGTTTATAATAACAACATCACTAATACTTGGTTAATGTTGAAGTCACGAAATGTAAATGGAGTATTGTTGGCTGTTTTTGGATGATTTTTTTATTGGGTTTAATGGGCAAAAGAGAGGACCTCCCATTGGCTCTGCAGTAAGCAGACTTTTATTTACAAGCCTTTTTTTTTTTTTTTTTTTTTTTTAAATAACAATCAATTAGAGAACCGAAAAATAACAAAATCGTTAGGTGGAATTGGAACTGGAAAAATCTTATCAATTCCCATCCCTACACACTTTACACATACTGTAGCTTTTGTTGAGAGCGAACTAAAGCAGTGATTTGTTGGTAAATAAGACCATGAGAGATGGTCATCACACTTCCACGTCTCTTTTTTAATTTCATTTTCCTAACCTTCCTCCTCTCCTTCAGCAACCAAATGGCCAATGATGGGTTTTTTTTCCCACCAATACAAAGGCTGTTACGTTTCATTGCCTGCTAATACTTTCACTTGTCCAACAAATCCTCTCCTCTTGTACTGCACCAAAAGTGCATCCCCAATGCGTAGCAAAAGTGACGACACATGGACAGAATTTTGTTTAATATTGTTTGATATTATTTCAGATTTTAATTGACTAATTTGAACTATTTAAATATTTTTACACAGTTTTAAGTCTGCACTTGAATATAGGAAGTGTCTGGGTGACTACATATTGATAGATGATGTTACATCACCCTTAATATGGTGCATAAATGTTAGAGGCCGGTGTGATTATATAAGTTTTAAGGTTCAGTTTTAAAAGAGATGATCAGTTATTTGTACTTGTCTGTTATGACTATCAAAAATAGACTGGGTAGAGAGTAAAAAGAGAATTCTATGGAGATCTAAAAAAAACTTAAACTCTAACTAATAATCATACTTGCCAACACTCCCAAATTTTCCGGGAGACTCCCAAAATTCAGCGCCTCTCCCGAAAACCTCCCGGGACAAATTTTCTCCCGAACATCTCCCGAAATTCGAGCAGAGCTGGAGGCCACGCCCCCGAACATTGAATCAGACCTGACTCAATGTTGTGACCCTCTTAAACAGGACAATACTGCCATCTACTGTACATAGAATAGAGTGTAAATATATTCTAAATTTGTTCTGAAGCCCACAGTAAAGAGACGTAACTTCATCACGTCGCCTGGTTATTGACTCCAACCCAATATATTACACCGTCGACGAGCAAAATGAAGAAATACGATTGCGAGTTCCAGAACGATTGGAAACAAGAATTTCAGTTTATCCAGGAGAGTTCGAAGGGGAAGAGGTATGTTGCCTGTAAATTTTGTAGAACAGACTTCTCCATTGAACACGGCGGCCGAACGGATATTCAGCCATGAACGGTCAGCGAAGCACAAAGCGTCTGCGGCGCAGCATCGTTCACAACCCAGTATTATGGCCCACCTCGCAAAATGGAGACGATAGACCCAATGGTGTATCTTATGCTGAGACAAAGATGGCTATGCTGATAGCTGGAAGCAACATCCAGTTCTCATTTGCGGATGTCTACAACAAATCCGTGAAGGATATGTTCCCGGATTCGGAGATCGCTCGCCAATACGCAAATTGCAGAACAAAGGTTTCTCAACTAGTGAAAGGTAAGTGTTGTTGTTTTTTTTACTAACCAGCAAGCACAGTACAGTTAGTAGAACAACTGTGTTTTTATTACTGTGTATTTGATAGGTGCCGTCTGAAATTCAACTATTTATTTTATTTATATATATAATAAAATAAATATATATAGCTAGAATTCACGGAAAGTCAAGTATTTCATACATATATATATATATATATATATATATATATATATATATATATATATATATATATATATATATATATATATATATATATATATATAAATGTATATATATATATATATATATATATATATATATATATATATATATATATAATATATATATGAAATACTCGAGTTGGTGAATTATACGCCACCCCTCTTAACCACGCCCCCCGCCCCAACCACGCCCTCAACCACGCCTCCGCCCCACCCCCGACCACATTATGTACAGACATCTATGAATGTAAAAGTCCAATATTTACCTAAATGGTCCACAGTGTTTTGATGGCCGATACCTTACAATTGCAAATATGGTGGGCAGCATACACAGAAAGAGCATGAAAAGCAGCATCGCCAAGTAGAAATTGTTGGATCTGTAAAAAATAGAAAAAGAGTGAGGTCAGCGCAATAATTTAATTTATTCATTCCTTAGAAATTGGCATAAACACATTAAGCAGTGGTGTGGCCGTACTGTAAGCCCATTTGCAGCCTGCAATTCGTTTTTCATTGGTCCTTTGCATATTGGAAAAAAGTACCATTTTAAACACATCGAAGAAGTAAAAAAAACAAAAAAAACATAATGGAATCAGAATAAATTAATGTGACACAACTACAATTTGCTTTGTTGCGAATAATAAAAAGCTTAGCGGTTAGCTAAGAATTATTTTGTTGATAGAGCGGTACCTCGGCACAGGAGTACCATATGTTAGCGTCAATCAGGATACAAGCTGTCTCTCAGCTAATTTTTATGCTTAGGTTTGCCTCCCCACCACGAGTTGTTAATGGATGTCACCTAAACACTTGGTCTTAATCTCTGATTTAACCCAGGTAATTTTATAGAATTTTGTATTAAGTAGAAACTATCACAAGAGTTAGTACTAGTCTCAGAAAACCCAAAGTCCAGTAACAATAACAGTACTCCCAGGGTGGTGCTGCGCACTGCCAATTGTTATGAGACGGAGTGGTGAAGTTGGTAGAGTGGCTGTGCCAGCAATCTGAGGTTTGCTGCTTCAATCCCCACCTTCTACCATCATAGTCACGTCCGTTGTGTCCTTGGGCAAGACACGTCACCCTATCTCCTGATGGGTTCTGGTGAACGCCTTGCATGGCAGCTCCCGCCATCAGTGTGTGAATGTGTCTGTGAATGGGCGAATGTGGAAATACTGTCAAATCCCTTAGGGCTCCTTAAAAAGGGGTAGAAAAAGCGCTATACAAGTACAACCCATTTACCATTTACCATGCACAACAACTTATAGAAACGCTACCACCCTCATTAACGAGAGGTCATGTTGGATGCACTAAAAAGGGAACTGGTGAGTGCTCAATTTGCACTATAGAGCAATGCCTGCAATACAAGCAATCAGCTGTTGGCGGCGCCACCTATGTGTCCATTCATTCCTGTCTCTCATGCTGTGTGAAGTTAACTATTGCAATGCTGTGTCCCACAATGAACCTGAAAGTTGTCAACTTAATTATATCAATGTTGCACATATGTTTAACAAAATAGTATTGATTAAGTAGATATCAAAAAGCAATTTACTGTATTTTTTGCAAACTCTTTATGATGTATTAAATGACACATTAATTGGTTAAACCTTGATATTTATTTCATATACAAAACGGACATGTGATTTGGATATTTGATTATTTAAAAAATATACTATTTTGGAAGTTTTGAATTAATTTTGATTAGGGCTGGGCGATATATCAATATACTCGATATATCGCGGGTTTGTCTCTGTGCGATATAGAAAATGACTATATCATTACATTACAGGCTCTTCTCACTCTTTCTTGTATCTACTTCTCACAGAGACATAAAAGAAGCACACCTTCCTACATACGTCACATACAGTCGCGCATGCAACGTCATACACTCTCACCAAGCAGAGAGGTAGCAGCATGGCTAACATTAGTTGTGATGCTAGCGGAGCGGTGCGAGTGGTAATACGAGAGAGAGAAGGTGCGAATCTGGTAACAAATTAAGGGAGAATTAATTCCCAAGTCCATCGTCAGGCGGTGGTTTGGCTTCAAGCGGAAATATGTCAAAGAGACAACCGTAATATGTCAAGTATGCACAAGAGCATTGCTACAAAAACTTGCAGCTCTACTAATGTAGCATCATTTGAAAAGTCACCCGCTAGAGAATAGAAAGTGCTTGAAACTCTGCATGTCAACATTTTCGTTCGGTGCCAAACCAACAAAATGCTCAAGCAACCATTTACACATCAATACCGTATGAAAAAAATAGTCAACAACAGAAGGAGATAACGTCCGAAGTAACCTACCACATAACGAAGGACATACACTATTTGATTTCCTATTATGCAGCTACTTTTTAATTGACACTTATTGAAATATCTTGTGTGACATCATCCACAAAAGTGCACTCATAGCTTGTTTTAAAATGTCTCTGACAATTTTGCTATTTCTGTTTGGAAATGACATGAATGTTTGTGCCACCGTTTAATAGCTGTTTAATAAATACAGTTTTGGTCAATCGACTTAATTGTGACTTCCCTCTCTGCATGAAAGTTTAAAATGAGCATATATTAATGCAGTATGAACAAGAATGTTTTAATGTAGACACATAGAATCATCATACTGGTGTGATTATATGCATCAAGAGTTAATTCAAGGCTAAGGCAAAATATCGAGATATATATCGTGTATCGTGACATGGCCTAAAATTATCGAGATAATATTTTAAGGCCATATCCCCCAGCCCCAGTTTAGATAGATAAATACAATATTTAATTGTGAAGCAAGCTTGAATGAATATGGTGGTAAAACTTGATGTTCATATTATATTAATGATTATTTAAAAAATTGTGTTATTCATCACCTGGTCCTGTTTGTAAAGACCAGGTTTGAAAAATCAACAATGCAGACCTGGATTTCAAATCCTGAATGGCAAGCTTCAGGGCCACAAGCCTGAAGTCATTTGCTGTTACAGTAGGAGCTACCCGTCTTTTTCCCATACTGTACATTCATATGACACCATTCATGTATACTAATACACATTTACTGTAAACATATTGCACTCTTCCCTTGTTGTGTGGATGTAGAACTTCTAAGAACCTTAAACAGACATTTTAAACATGGACTAATGTATCAATCAATCAATCAATCAATCAATCAATCAATGTTTACTTATATAGCCCTAAATCATTAGTGTCTCAAAGGGCTACACAAACCACAACACAAACCACTACGACATCGTCGGTAGGCCCACATAAGGGCAAGGAAAACTCACACCCAGTGGGACGTCGGTGACAATGATGACTATGACAACATTGGAGAGGACGAAAGCAATGGATGTCGAGCGAGTCTAACATGATACTGTGAAAGTTCAATCCATAGTGGATCCAACACTGCCGCGAGAGTCCAGTCCAAAACGGAGCCAGCAGGAAACCATCCCAAGCGGAGGCGGATCAGCAGCGCAGGGATGTCCCAAGCCGATACACAGGCAAGCGATCCATCCTGGGTCCAGACTCTGGACAGCTAGTACGTCATTCATGGCCATCGGACCGTACCCCCTCCACAAGGGAGAGTGGGACATAGGAGTAAAAGAAAAGAAACGGCAGATCAACTGGTCTAAAAATGGAGTCTATTCAAAGGCTAGAGTATACAAATGAGTTTTAAGGTGAGACTTAAATGATTCTATAATGTACTGTGTCTTGCCATAGTTCCCAACCTTTGGGAATGAATTTAGGTCACGGCTATAAAAACTGTAATATATTGTATACATTTGGTATTCTTATAACTTGTAATACACTCACCTTGCGTCACAATATTGAGTTGAGAGCGTTGTTAAGCACATTTCCTCCAAACACAATCTAGACCTCTGATTCTAGCCTATGTACAACATCATCTCAACTCCATAGGGTTAAACACATTTCATATGCTACATATAGCTCGATGCTACATGCTACACTATCATTAGCTCATAGCCAGAGACAACATAACTTTGTTTTTCCAACCACGGTAAGGAAATTAGTGTGAAGGACAGTGGTAAGAAGAGGACGATATCCATTGAATTAAATGAATAAATCATTAAAATCATGACTGAGCGTGTAGTTGAAGTGTAAAATAATAATAATAATCATTTAATGGATTAGATTTAAATGGAGCTTTTCGAGACACTCACAGCGCTTCTCGGAGAAGTGAGAAACCGCCATTCATTCACACAAAATTCACACATTGATGGCTATATTTGTAGCCACTGGTGCTCTGGGGCAGACTGACAGAAACGTGGCTCTCAATTTGTGCCCTCGGCCCCTCCCGACTACCACCAAATATTAGTTTCCATTCATACACCAGTGTGAGCGGCACAGGGAGTAAGGTGAAGTGTCTTGCCCAAGGACACAACGGCACTGACTCTACCCACCGCACCATACTGAAGCTGTATGAGTTAAATGACGTTAAAATAATATCTAAAGAGCAGTCATTTATCCATGAAAATATGGAAACGCTGCTGATGATGTGTTTGATGGAGATAATGTAGAAGTCTGCCTACCAAAGTACAAATGTTTGTAAATGTACAGACCCCGTTTCCATATGAGTTGGGAAATTGTGTTAGATGTAAATATAAACGGAATACAATGATTTGCAAATCCTTTTCAACTAATATTCAGTTGAATGCACTACAAAGACAACATATTTGATGTTCAAACTCATAAACTTTATTTATTTTCTTTCCAAATAATAATTAACTCAGAATTTCATGGCTGCAACACATGCCAAAGTAGTTGGGAAAGGACAAGTTCACCACTGTGTTACATCACCTTTTCTTTTAACAACACTCAATAAATGTTTGGGAACTGAGGAAACTAATTGTTGAAGCTTTGAAAGTGGAATTTTTTCCCATTCTTGTTTTTTGTAGAGCTTCAGTCGTTCAACAGTCCAAGTCTCCGCTGTCGTATCTTACGCTTCATAATGCGCCACTCATTTTCGATGGGAGACAAGTCTGGACTGCAGGCGGGCCAGGAAAGTACCCGCACTCTTTTACTATGAAACCACGCTGTTGTAACACGTGGCTTGGTGTTGTCTTGCTGAAAAAGGCAGGGGCGTCCATGATAACTTTGATTGGATGACAACATATGTTGCTCCAAAACCTGTATGTACCTTTCAGCATTAATGGTGCCTTCACAGATGTGTAAGTTACCCATGCCTTGGGCACTAATACACCCCCATACCATCACAGATGCTGGCTTTTGAACTTTGCACCTATAACAATCCGGATGGTTATTTTCCTCTTTGTTCCGGAGGACACCACGTCCACAGTTTCCAAATATAATTTAAAATGTGGACTCGTCAGACCACAGAACACTTTTCCACTTTGCATCAGTCCATCTTAGAAGAGCTCAGGCCCAGAGAAGCCGGCTGCGTTCCTTGGAGTTGTTGATAAATGGGTTTGCAGAGTGTTAACTTGCAATTACAAGTGTAGCATTCAACTGTAGTTACTGACAGTGGTTTTCCGAAGTGTTCCTGAGCCCCTGTGGTGATATCCTTTACACAATGATGTCGGTTTTTGATGCAGAACCGCCTGTTGGATCAAAGGTCCGTAATATCATCGCTTACGTGCAGTGATTTCTCCAGATTCTCTGAACCTTTTGATGATTTTACGGACTGTAGATGGTGAAATCCCTAAATTCCTTGCAATAGCTCGTTGAGAAATGTTGTTCTTAAACTGTTCAACAATTTGCTTACAAATTGGTAACCGCCGCCCCATCCTTGTTTGTGAATTACTTAGAATTTCATGGAAGCTGCGTTTATACACAATCATGGCACCCACCTGTTCGCAATTAGCCTGCACACCTGTGGGATGTTCCAAATAAGTGTTTGATGAGCATTCCTCAACTTTATCTGTATTTATTGCCACCTTTCCCAACTTCCTTGTCACGTGTTGCTGGCATCAAATTCTAAAGTTAATGATTATTTGTAAAATAAATATGTTAATCAGTTTGAACATCAAATATGTTGTCTTTGTAGCCTATTCAACTGAATATGGGTTGAAAATGATTTGCAAATCATTGTATTCCGTTTATATTTACGTGTAACACATTTTCCCAACTCATATGGAAACGGGGTTTGTATGTTAATAGTAAATGTTTTCATAAAACTGCTGTAGTTATTTGTAGTAAATTCTATTTTATTGTTTTTTCATACAATATTTCTGATCTAAAAGTTAGTTTTTCTTTTTTTAAAGGCATGCGCATGTTTAAATTGTGCTGTTTTGAGGGGCAAAGCACAGATTAAATTGATTTTAATACATTTCAGTGGGCGATGCTGTCTAAACATTTCTGTCAGTTATTTGTTGCTGTGTCACTTTACTTATGTATTATCATCATCAATCTCTTTATTTGAATCCATTTTCTATTCATGTCTCCAGTAAGTAAAGCAACTATCAGTAAACGAGATATGGAGAATGGGTAGGCCTATACCATTACAATACATCTACGTTGCATCCAGAAAGTATTCAGTGCTTCACTTTTTCCACATTTAGTTATGTCACAGCCTTATTCCAAAATGGAATAAGTTAATTTTTGTCCTCAAAATTCTACAGACAATACTCCATAACGACAATGTGCAAAAAAAAATATTTTGCTAATTTATTTTAAAAAAATCCAAAAAAATAATCACATGTACATAAATATATTCACAGCCTTTGCTTCACGGACTTGCATGGCTGCGGTAGTTGTGGCCCCAAGATACAGGACCCAGGGGGACAAGGTACAGGTAAGACTCTTTTAATGTCCACAAAATGGTTCGAGGTTCAGCAGGCAAGTGCACAAAAACAATAAACAGCATTTAAAGGTCTACTGAAATGAGATTTTCTTATTTAAACGGGGATAGCAGGTCCATTCTATGTGTCATACTTGATCATTTCGCGATATTGCCATATTTTTGCTGAAAGGATTTAGTAGAGAACATCCACGATAAAGTTCGCAACTTTCGGTGCTAAGACAAAAGCCTTGCCTTTACCGGAAGTAGCTGATGATGACGTCACATGTTTGATGGCTCCTCACATATTCACATTGTTTTTAATGGGAGCCTCCAACAAAAAGTGCTATTCGGACCGAGAAAACGACAATTTCCCCATTAATTTGAGCGAGGATGAAAGATTCGTGTTTGAGGATATTGATAGCGACGGACTACAAAAAAAAATGATAAAAAAATGTAGTTAAAAAAAACGCAATTGCATTGGGACGGATTCTGATGTTTTTAGAGACATTTACTAGAATAATTCTTGGAAATCCCTTATTTTTCTATTGTGTTGCTAGTGTTTTAGTGAGTTAAATAGTACCTGATAGTCGGAGGTGTACGTCCACGACTGTCTTGACGCCAATGTCTCAGGGGAGTCGACGGCAGCTTTATGGACGGCACAAGCTCAGCTTTTCTCCGAAAAGAACTGACTTTTCAACCACAATTTTCTCACCGAAACCTGCTGGTTGACATGTGGTCGAGATCGATGTTCTCTTGACCTCGCTCTGATCCATAGGAAAGTTTCTCCTCCAGGAATTTTAAACAAGGAATCACCGTGTGTTTGTGTGGCTAAAGGCTAAAGCTTCCCAACTCCATCTTTCTACTGTGACTTCTCCAATATTAATTGAACAAATTGCAAAAGATTCAGCAACACAGATCTCCAAAATACTGTGTAATTATGCCGTTAGAGCAGACGACTTTTAGCTGTGTGTGTGTGCAGCGCTCATATTTCCTTAAAACCAGTGACGTCATCCTTACACGACTTTTTCAAGACGAAACTCCCGGGAAATTTAAAATTGTAATTTAGTAAACTAAAAAGGCCGTATTGGCATGTGTTGCAATGTTAATATTTCATCATTGATATATAAACTATCAGACTGCGTGGTGGGTAGTAGTGGGTTTCAGTAGGCTTTAAAGAGAGCCAGAGAGTATGTGACATTTAACACAAAATAATTCTAGAGCCAGGACGAGGCAGGCATTTATAGAAGCCAGCTGATTGACAACCACTACCAGGTGTGGCCAGGCTGCCAATCAACGCCAGGGAGGGGAAAGTGCGCTCAATGAGACATGGAGGAAAAGGAACAGAAAATAGCAGAGCTACACGGGAAATAAACACAAACTAATGGAGCATAACAAGACGTGATGTGACAGATCATCAAACTTGGCTCAATTCTTTTTTTGATGCACTTTTACCAGCAATTACACCAGAAATCTTTTTGAATACGATGCCACAAGCTTGGCACACATATCTTTGGGCAGTTTCACCCATTCCTCTTTGCCTATTCCGCTTTGCACCACTTGCCAAACTCCATAAGGTTGGATGGTAAGCATTAGTTTTCATCCAGGATTTCTCCGCACATACAAATAATTATTGTCCTCCATGAATTTGTGAGTTTTATCTGTAGCTATTTGAACTTAAATGATGACAACAATTTTGATTTTGTGATTTATTTCTAGTCAGTTAAATAGTCTTGCACAGTTGCCATGAAGGGACATACTGTACATCATTGCTGAGTTTAAGAAGATTATAATTTAATGGTGCACTTGAATGTTTAGTGGACTGTGTTGTATTTCCACCACATCTGGCAAGAAATGATAAGCCCTGCAAGGCGGAAATGACTGCCGTGCAGTGACATAAATCAGCGTGGGAGAGGGCCCTCACACACATTATGGTGTGTTTATGGAGGATGGACAGGGGGGTCTAAAAGACACTGTGATTTAAAACTACCACAATTGGGAGACATTTTTATGCACTCAAACAAAAAATTTAACTGGTTTAAAAAAAAAGATGTGCAAACAAAACTAATGGATTTGAAAAAAATAAAAAATAAATATGCATAAAAAAACTTTTTTTTAACCAAAATACTTGTTTGGTTTAAAAATCCCCCCAAAATTAACATGAAACAATAGGATTTTTTGCTTGCATTTCCTCAAGTTTTGGTTGCAGTTACTTTTTCTTTTTTTGTAACATATCGATTTCAGTCTTGTGGGTTGAGCCTCCTCTGAACAATGTGCTAAACGCCTGTAAATTGGTCAGTCTAGAAAGGTGGTGTGTCAAAAGTTGGGCATCGTTAAAATTTGGATCGATTCCGGTTCCTTGTTTACTTTTCAGTTCCCAGCTATTCTTGATTCTGATTCCTTTAAGAGGTAAGTTAAAGAATGTATTATGAATTTCTTGCTGGAGTATTTTAGGCAGTATATTAATATAAATAATTTAAACTCAAATATAAATGTTATAAACTTTCTTTCCAAAGGAGTACACTGTCACAAAAGTTTGACCTAATTTTTGAAAACATCTACACATATCCTTTTGTTTGTGTGTTAGAAATAGGGATGTTCCGATCAGGGTATGATGGTGCCAATTCCAATACTGATCATCCGTGAGTGAAATCAGCCAACTCTGATCACATTTATAAACTGTATTTTGTTAAAACAAAAATTATGGTGAGTGCTATTGACAGGGTAACAACAACAACACAATATTCAGGGAGGGGCAGAGACAGAGAGAGTGAGAGACCGAAGTAGTGAATTGAGTGTTAATCAAGGCATACTTGCTCAACAGCCATACAGGTCACACTGAGGGTGGCCGTATAAACAACTTTATCACTGTTACAAATATGCACCACAATGTGAACCCACACCAAACAAGAATGACAAACACATTTCGGGAGATCATCCGCACTGTAATACAACATAAACAGAACAGAACAAATACCCAGAACTCCTTACAACACTGACTCTTCCGGGATGCTACAATGCACCCCTTCCCACCACGCTACTCCCTACAAAAAGGAACAAGGGAACACCACTGCCACGCAGACAGGTTGGTCAGTGACATGATCCCCAGGACCTGACCCACCATGCCACCGGCCAGGCCTGTAGCAGGCCATAGAGTGTGCCCGGCAGAAGACAAGCTATTGGGAGAAGCAGGAGACAACCGGCCCCCAAGCCAGCAAAAGACCACAACCAACGTGGGCAGAAATACAGGACACCCTGCCCCGGGGGGGCCAAACCTTAACTTTTTAGCATGACACATTTCCACAGTATTTAATGTGTTGGAGTTACTGATGTTCCAGGAAACAAGACTAGAGCAAATAAGAATAATGCCCACTGACCAATCAGTTGGTTCTGAAGATGGTATCACAATTCATTGACATTATGTGGTCATCAGAGGAAATAGTAATGGAAGAAATACATTTTATTAAAAGTAAGAATTTGCCAGATTTTGATTTCCCCAATGAACTATAGGCATACATTTGTAGACGTGTTTAATTGATTGATTGATTGATTTATACTTTTATTAGTAGATTGCACAATTCAGTACATATTCCGTACAATTGACCACTAAATGGTAACACCTGAATAGTTTTTCAACTTGTTTAAGTCGGGGTCTACGTTAATCAATTCGTGGTAGGATTGAAGGATTGTTTCATCTCTGCCAGCTTTGGTGGTCCATCTATCCATCCATTTTCTACCGCTTGTCCCTTTTGGGGTCGTGGGGGGTGCTGGAGCCTATCTCAGCTGCATTTGAACAAGTCTCCACCTCATCGCAAGGCCAACACAGATAAACAGACAACATTCCCACTCACATACTAGGGTCAATTTAGTGTTGCCATTCAACCTATCCCCAGGTACAGGTCTTTGGAGGTGGGAGGAAGCCGGAACCCACGCATTCATGGGGACAACATGTAAACTCCACACAGAAAAACCCCGAGCCTGGGTATCAAAACCGGGCACATGCACTAACCCCTGCGCTAAGCTGTGGTGGTCATATGTATAAAATGATACGTTGCGTCACAGTGGCTATAAAATAACTGACATGTGTTTACATTTTTGTATAATGTTGTCCTGTCAATAAGGATGTGATGAAATTACACATTATATTTTATGTTTTTTATTTCCGTCATGGTTTTCATCAGCAAACTTGAAGACTGTTTATAGAGGGATTGTCTTATTTCTGCCAGCTTTCGTGGTTGTATGTTTGCAATGACACATTGCACACATTTCCACAGTGCCCATAAAATGCTACATGTTTTTCATTTCACATACATTGTCAATTATATTGTTCCTATAAATAATGTTGTCCTGTTAAAAGCTACTAAATAAATGGGTTGTACTTGTATAGCGCTTTTCAACCTTCAAGGTACTCAAAGCGCTTTGACACTACTTCCACATTTACCCATTCACACACACATTCACACACTGATGGAGGGAGCTGCCATGCAAGGCGCCAACCAGCACCCATCAGGAGCAAGGGTGAAGTGTCTTGCTCAGGACACAACGGACGTGACGAGGTTGGTACTAGGTGGGAATTGAACCAGGGACGCTCGGGTTGCACACGGCCACTCTCCCCACTGCGCCTATATGTAACATTGTGATTTTTTCACAGTCTTCACTTCTGCTTTTAACAACTGTAATTGTATTTTTTTGTAGCATGTCTTTATCCATCCATCCATTTTGTACCACCTGTTCCTCTCTGGGTTTCTGAGGTGCTGGAGCCCATCCCAGCTGCATACGGGCATACACCCTGGACAAGTCGCCACCTCATCACAGGGCCAACACAGATAGGCAGACAACATTCACACCCACATTCACACACTAGGGCATACTTGCCAACCCTCCCAAATTTTCCGGGAGACTCCCAAATTTCAGTACCTCTCAAGAAAATCTCGGCCCAGTCACGTTATAACATCTACGGATTTTGGAGCTCAGTTCATAACTGCACACGCAACAAGAAGGATACTATTATATATGTCTCCGTTATCCACAGGTTTATCTATAACCCATAAAGTAGGCAGGCACGGAGCTATTTCTCAGCGTGTGTTTATTCCAGCCGGCACGTTGATACACTGACACACAACATCCGGATTCCCATCATGCCTTGCTTCAAAACTAGGGCAACTAGTAATGTTAAAAAAACATAACAGAGATGAAGCAGAAAAAGGAAGAAGAGAGTCATGGCGACGACGAGTAAGAAGAAGAAATACGCTTGCAAGTCATCAGAGAGGGTATTCAGCATGGTTAGAAAGATAGTGACAGAGAATATAACAAGGATGGACAATAATAAAAAAAAAAATAATAATTAAAAAAAATATATATACATATATATATATATATAATTATACCCTGGCCTTGCCCCCCAACCCCGCCTACCTCAAGAACCCCTACCTCCACCCCCGATCTCCTGAATTCGGAGGTCCCAAGGTTGGCAAGTACGGTCACTAGGGCCAATTTAGTGTTGCTTTTAACCTATCCCCAGGTGCATGTCTTTGGAGGTGGGAGGAGTCACGGGGAGAAAATGCAAACTTCACACAGAGAGACACCAAGCCCAGGAGTCGAACCAAAGACCTTCGTATTGTGAGGCACGTGCAAAAACCCCTGTCCCAGCACAAACCCCTGTCCCATTGAACTGCCCACATAACTTTATATTCTTCATACATAATATAGTAGAAGTTATTTTCGACCGAGTCCTGTGTTGGTCGTCTGCTACTAACCCCACCCATTGCACATGAATGTACTCATGACAAGAATATTTTGTTATGTTACTATCCATCTTTGAAGCACAGATAATCCCACATCTTTAATGACTGACTTGTTAAAACAGAAAATTGCATGTGCATAGCGTGTGTGTGTGTTTGTGGGTTGGGGTGATTAAGAGGTCACAGAGGACACAAGCATGCACACAGTTTAGCTGACAATTACATGTCACACTATTCAATAGAAACAATCCAAAATAATCCACCAAGTCAAAGCAAAGACATATCATTTTATGAATGCAACCACTCCTCCACATGCTGTCCAAACTACGCTAGTAATGTGTGTTAAGGTAACAGTAAGTGTCTTACCTGGATGCTCTGAACACCTGTTGATGGGGAACATTACAGGTGAGGACGGCCCAGCTCCTCAGATACATGAGACCAATAAGCTTCAACACGTTAAAAGCGGGGAGACAAGGGGAGAAAAAAGCTCCCATCCTGCATGAAAGAAAGCGTTACTCACACACCTACGAGGTGACAGCAGTAAAAGACATCCATTATGTTTATAGTCGCAAGGTGACAGCACTGAAATGAGTTTAGGAAATCCGATGGAGTCGCACACAAAGGTGGAATTGAGACATAAAGACTTTGGGAACAAGGTCATGGAGGCTGGGCATCACTAGACAGATAATTATTGTTTTAATCAGATGTTCTATTGTACTCATGTTAGCTTTGTGTGAGTGTGTGTGCGTGTGGGTGTGCCTACATATCCGTGTATATGTGTGTGCATAGTCCTTTTTGGAAGGATATACATTGTTCATGCACGTCTAGGCGTCAATTATCATTTTTGATAATTAGTGTTGTCAAAATATATTTTTTTAAGTCAGCTTAATCACAATTTTAAATTTGGAACCGCAGGTAATTGCTTGCATAATTGAAAACAACTTAACAAAAGACCCCATATTTTGACATAAATGCTGTTTTATTATCGCAATGTCATACAGGAACGTTTTTCTAAAGGATACCTAATGACTCTAATCTACATTGAACAAACTTTGTTGTGATTTGTAATATGTATTTGACATGCTATGGTGTATATTTTTGCTCTACAGTCAGATTTATAACCCAATTTCCGAGTCTGCAAACAGTTACGTACACCTGCACGCTCTCTGATCACTTCATGTTGCACTTCGGTGTTATTATGCCCAATGCACGATTAGATGAAAATAATACTTTATACGATCTTTTCTTGTGTTTCCTCGAACCAGGTTTCTATTGTCACAATGGTTGCCCTGTCTTTTGGGCAGAAAATCCAAAGTCCATGTTGACAAAACGGTCCCGTGAATGTCATGGAAGTATTTACTTTAAAGAGACTAAAGTAGGCGTAATTAAGTGCATGAAACGAGAAGGAATGACAACAAGAATCCAGTCTCAGCTGTGTCAGAGACTGCCATGTCACAACATGTCCGAGAATGACCAGAAATGTACATTTGTCAATCTGTGATGTCACAAATACCCCTCGGTTAAAAAAAAACAAAAAAAAAACTGTTTGCAAACATGCGGCAAATCCATGAACTTTAGGATTTGACAATTAACCAATGTTTAATACGAGTATCCAACATTGTAACAACAATTATAAGCCTTAAATGTAGAAAATTATCGTAGGTCCCATTTAAATGTTTTGCTTGAATGCATGTAATTTATTTTCTCAAAACCTGTTAAAAGTATTATCTAATTTGACCATATAACGACTCACACCTTTCGTGTAACGGTCCATGTGTGGCCAAAAGTAATATATATATATATATATATATATATATATATATATATATATATATATATATATATATATATATATATATATATACATATATATATATGTATATATATGTATATATATATGTATATATATATATATATATATATATATATATATATATATATATATATATATATATATATATATATATACACACACACACATATATATACAAATCCCGTTTTCATATGAGTTGGGAAATTGTGTTAGATGTAAATATAAACAGAGTACAATATTTTGCAAATCCTTTTCAACCCATATTCAATTGAATACATTACAAAGACAAGATATCTGATGTTCAAACTCATAAACTTTTTTTTTTTTGCAAATAATAATTAACTTAGAATTTCATGGCTGCAACACGTGCCAAAGTAGTTGGGAAAGGGCATGTTCACCACTGTGTTACATCACCTTTTCTTTTAACAAAACTCAATAAACGTTTGGGAACTGAGGAAACTAATTGTTGAATTCTTTCCCATTCTTGTTTTATGTAGAGCTTCGGTTGTTCAACAGTCCGGGGTCTCCGCTGTCGTATTTTACGCTTCATAATGCGCCACACATTTTCGATGGTAGACAGGTCTGGACTGCAGGCGGGCCAGGAAAGTACCCGCACACTTTTTTTACGAAGCCACACTGTTGTAACACGTGCTGAATGTGGCTTGGCATTGTCTTGCTAAAATAAGCAGGGGCGTCCATGAAAATTACGGCGCTTAGATGGCAGCATATGTTGTTGCAATACCTGTATGTACCTTTCTGCATTAATGGTGCCTTCACAGATGTGTAAGTTACCCATGCCTTGGGCACTAATACTCCCCCATATCATCACAGATGCTGGCTTTTCAACTTTGCAGCGATAACAGTAAATGTCGAATATTTCCAAAAACAATTTGAAATGTGGACTCGTCAGACCACAGAACACTGTTCCACTTTGCATCAGTCCATGTTAGATGATCTCGGGCCTAGAAATACGGCGGCGTTTCTGGATGTTGTTGATAAATGGCTTTCGCTTTGCATAGTAGAGCTTTTACTTGCACTTGCAGATGTAGCGACGAACTGCATTTAGTGACAGTGGTTTTCTGAAGTGTTCCTGAGCCCATGTGGTGATATCCTTTAGAGATTGATGTCGGTAATTGATACGGTGCCGTCTGACGTGATCGAAGGTCACGGTCATTCAATGTTGGTTTGCGGCCATGCCGCTTACGTGGAGTGATTTCTCCAGATTCTCTGAACCTTTTGATGATATTATGGACCATAGATGTTGAAATACCTAAATTTCTTGCGATTGCACTTTGAGAAACGTTGTTCTTGAACTTTTTGACTATTTGCTCACGCAGTTGTGGACAAAGGGGTGTACCTCGCCCTATCCTTTCTTGTGAAAGACTGAGCATTTTTTGGGAAGCTGTTTTTATACCCAATCATGGCACCCACCTGTTCCCAATTAGCCTGCACACCTGTGGGATGTTCCAAATAAGTGTTTGATGAGCATTCCTCAACTTTATCAGTATTTATTGCCACCTTTCCCCACTTCTTTGTCACGTGTTGCTGGCATCAAATTCTAAAGTTAATGATTATTTGCAAAAAAAAAAAAATGTTTATCAGTTTGAACATCAAATATGTCGTCTTTCTAGCATACTCAACTGAATATGGGTTGAAAATGATTTGCAAATCATATTATTCTGTTTATATTTACATCCAACACATCTAACACAATTTCCCAACTCATATGAAAACGGGGTTTGTGTATATATATATATATTTACAAACTTTGTTGTGATTTGTAAAATGTATTTGACATGCTATGGTGTATATTTTTGCTCTACAGTCAGATTTAAAACCCAATTTCCGAGTCTGCAAAAAAATACGTACACCTGCACACTCTCTGATCACTTCATGTTGCACTTTGGTGTTAGTATGCGCAATGCACGATTAGATGAAAATAATACTTCATCCGATATTTTCTTGTGTTTCCTCAAACCAGGTTTCTATTGTCACAATGGTTGCCCTGTCTTTTGGGAAGAAAATCCAAAGTCCATGTCGACAAAACAGTCCCGTGAATGTGTATATATATATATATATATATATATATATATATATATATATATATATATATATATATATATATATATATATATATATATATATATATATATGTATATATATATATATATATATATATATATATATATATATATACACACATATATATATATACACACACATATATATATGTATATATATACATATATACACACATATATATATATCTATATATATACATACATATGTATATACACATATATATATACATATATATACGTATGTATACATACAATCTATTCTGAATAATCACATACATTAATGTGATTTATTTGACAGCCCTAATATTAATAAAAGAATTGGAATTACGGGAAATATAAGAATTTTGGGTTTGTCGATATATGGGGAAAGGGAAATATGAAATTCATTTCAATGGGACTCTTTGGACCTGAAAATGTGGTAAATAGATAGCCACAATGCTTTAAAGTACCAAATATATTTTGCTGTTGGAATGGCTTGAACAGGTTTAGAAAGATGGAAGTAAAATATCTTTAGATTAAAAAGTTGGCAAATGTGTTGTGGAAAAAGTGTACTTTTGAGGACAATTAGGAATATTGGAAAATTGCTAGTTGCCAATTGCTAATCAGGAAGGTTTTATATTTGTGTAGCGCAAATTAACAATAGGAGTTATCATATGCTACCTAACACATTGAGCGGATCTAGAACCACACTCCTCGTACATGAAATACAACTAACTGAATTAAGCATGAGCAACCATTTTGAGACGAAGGCAAGAAAAAACTCCCTGCGGAGAAGAAACCTCAAAGAGAACCTGCTGGGTGGCCATCTGTCTCAACCATGGTTAAGATAAACAGAGTAAAGAGGGCTTATAGACATACCAAAGTCTAAGTTGAGCATCAAATGTAGGTGCAGTAAAGCAACGCATAGCATGCTCTTCAACATTCACACAATAACATTATTTGTAAACTTACCAGATCATCCCTTGGTTGTAAATCAGGTGCAAGACATTCTCTGCTATTTTGAATTCCCCATATTCAGGCTAAAAATGATCAGAACAAAAACAATATTTTGATGTTACACAAATGATGTAAAGTTTCACAAGGAGTCAACCAAACTATACTTCCTGAAGATTTGCTTTGAAGAAATACAAACATGATAATATACTTTTAAGGGTTGATTTTAAATATGGTATTACAGTCTCTCAGCCTATTTATTACCACGGTTTTAACATGTACTTAAAACGGAATGTGTGGAATATAATCACTACCTTTTTTGGAAGAATAATCTTAATGAGATATTTAAGAAATACATATAAATTGGCAATATTTATATTTCTAATTTGAATTACAGTTTAAAGGGGAACTGCACTTTATGGGGAACTGTGCCTGTTGTTCACAATCATTATGAAAGACATGACGATGGATGGATTTTTTTTTTTTTAATGCATTCTAAATATTGAATACATCTACATAAAAGTCCGCTTACAGCAGAGCTGTATGGGAGCTCCACCCATAAAATAAAAAAGCACCAACAATACTCCATTTACATTTCGTGACTTGAATATTAACAAAGTATTAGTGATATTGCCATTTTCAGCACTAACGTAGACAAACTATTTATAGCGTTGACGTGATCACTTCCGTGTGTCATTGAGTGGTCTGCTGATTCCTCGATTCCCTGCAAGCTTTTTGTAGATCATAAATCGTGCCTCTTAGCTGAAAAGTAGTTGGCTGATGAGATATTCTGACAAGTTGGGACACTTCAACAGCCATTTAGGATTTGGAGCGGGCAAGAACGACATGAAAAGCCCTTGTCCCCCCACCCCCAACTCCCACATCCCTTTTCTTTGCGAGGATTATGAGTCACATTTCATTTAAATGGAAATATATGAAAATATATGATGCAGTCGGCATCATAATGACAGCAGACATTGTAAAGTAAGTGATCTTTAATTTTGTTTGTTGTCTCTAATTAAGTCTGCGTTTTTGAGATTAATGCGCAGCGTAAGCTTAAAATGATCAAAATACACAAATATTAAATGGGATTAAAAATATACCCCTTACTACATTACAGACATACTTATATCATGTACTGTATATAAAACCCAATTGGATAGACTCCATTGTAGGCTGACTTTTGATCACAGTTATTTAATATTTAGAATGCATTAAGAAAACATATGTCCATCTTTCATATCGATTGTGAATGTTAGGCAAATTTCCCCAAAAAGTGCACTTACCCTTTCAGCAGATACATTTCAAACACCATTTGAATTTGTTGAGTGTCTACAGAGACTGACACGTTAAACACAATTTTGCAAATAAAACCAAACTTACAAGTTAATTGTTTGTTTTCTTGGACCACTGTGTTTGCTGTCAAGCCAACCAATTGCAACACACTTGATGCAATTGGTGATTTTCTATGCTCCTACTCCTCAGGGCGCAGCCTCCGATCTTCAGGCCAGGGTCTTCTAAAGATCCCCAAAACTCGATTTAAAACCCGTGGAGACCTGGCATTCCAGGCTATAGTTCCCAGAACCTGGAACAATTTGCACCAGTCCATCCGTGATCTTGACTGTGTCGAAACTTTTAAGAAACATGAAAACTTCTCTTTTTAGTAAAACTTTTAGTTAATGCACCTTTTAAGTATAATTTTTAATTTACTTTGTATCTTTTTTATGATGTTGCACCTGTTCTTTTAATTTAATTGTTTTACTTCACCTATGTTTTGTACAGCGCTTTGTGATTTTATCTGTTAAAAACGCTTTACAAATAAAATGTACTTACTTACATACTTACTTAAAATTCACAATAAGATTTTACTGAAGAAACGTGTTCAACGTTAACACTTACAAACTTGCTTTCCAAATCCCAGCAGCAGCAGTCGCTGAGGTAACGAACCACCAGACCTCTGATAAAGTCAATGAGCAAGATGCTGGCCACTGTGAAGATCATATCGATGATGGACAGCTTCAACATCTCCTGTACGGTAGATGGTTTAAACATATGAAAGTTAGCTGGACCCCAAAAAAATAATAATTAATTACTGTAACTCCTGTTAAGATAATGTTATTCCTAATAGCATTCCACCACATTCTGGATCTGTATTCAATTCTACCACCATTTAGCTATCAGAATCCTACTGTAAATGGCAGGTGAAAATGGCCTCCACTGTGACGAAGGTCTCCACAACCTGCTCCAGTGGTCAGCAAGAGCTCTAAAAATCGACATACAACCTTCGACCGATCAGGGGTCACACCTATAAATTAGGGGCTGGAATGGGTCTAGCTAGTCACGGTGGAGGACCCACACCCGGTTACGCAACCGCACCTGGTATACCACTCATCCACAATTATTCGAGGACAGTGCACGGTCCCACCAAAAATTCGTCAACGAGGGCGAAAGTCCCTTCTTCCTTTCCGAGCAGTAGACCCACACCTCTCATTCCAGGACAAAGTCCTCACCTCTGCAGAGGGTGTCGTGGGTCGTTTTCTGGTGGAAGCCAACGTCTTCAAGAGTCTGGCGGGACACGTGGTGCACCACCCATAGTCAGTCACTCAGTCTGCTGTAGTACTCTATTGCTACCAAGATATTAACTCCCACTCAGTTCATAGGTGCCCACACCTGGTAGAATTGCTGGGAGGTATGCATGCACTTGGTGGGTCCCTTCTGAGAAGTGCAGGTGTCAACAACTCCACATCCTGGCAACCTTTTGGCTCGTATAACCTGTAGTGGAAGTGCCAGAGTCTTGGTGACACCAAAATGGCTTGTCCCTGTCAAGCCGGGAACCAGCTGGAGCACCTGCATCCTCAGGTTGAGGTGTACGAGGAGCTGGAGGAAATCACGGTTGCCTGTCGGGTTATTCCAGCAGCAGTATGATGAGACTGAATTATTGCAAGTGGAGGGCTTTTGTTTTGGGGACCAGCATGGAGATTGTAGCCCTTGGCGCTCCCTGGCTAAACTCCACCAACTCTCCAACACAGCCGATGACTGCATTGGCTCTCAGTTTGCGTTGCAGCTGTGCCAGTTAAACTACATCTATGGTCTGTTTCGTCATCTCTTGGGTTTCCTGCACCACCAGTGGGGGCATTGTCTCTGCCAGCAGACAACTATAACAGGGCTGCTGTCTTCAAGGCTGCCGTATCTCGTTCCTTCAGCCCCTGGCAAAGTTGACAATGTTTGCAGGGATGCCTGGACACGGCGTCAACATTTGACTGTTGCCACCCTGGTTGGTGGGTGACTTGAAAATTGTAATCCTGCTGCATCTCAATCTGGCCAGTTGCCCTTTGAGTTCTTTGAAGTTGAAGAGACAGGTGAGCGAGATATGGGCTGTGTGCAGGATTAACTTATTTTCGGAGGGAAGGAACTGACGAGGGCCAGGACGAAAGCCAACAACTCTTTGCTTGTGACACAGTAGTTGTGTTTGGGGTGTGGTGTTAGGAGGCAAAGATCATTCCAAGGCTAAAGTTGCTTGTGCTGGTGTCAGTCATAAACGGTAGTTAGAGGTCAGCACGGGAACCTCTACAAGCACCAAATCAAGACAGGAAAAGGCGCGATCACAGTCCTTGATCCACTGGAACGGTTGTCCTTTCGGTGTCAGTCCATGCAGAGAACAGGCAACGGTGGCAAAGACTTTGATGAACCCGCAGTAGTACCGTGCCGGGCTCAAAAAAGCAGCGCAGTTCACTGACATCAAAGTCAAACTATCAATATTTATTTTTCAGTATCAGTTCAAAACTAAAAAGATAAAACAACTTTTTCTCTTTTACATTAGTTTTCAAACCCAAAATAAAAAACAAATAGTCAATCGTTTTTTTGATGTATAGTTTTGTGCACAATAAGAAAATGGAAAACGGATAATGGGCACAAAACATATATTTTGCAGATCCATTTGATACACCAATTTTACCAAAAAGCAGTTACATGTGGACTTGGGCTTACAGGTATAAAACTTAAGGGAAGACAGGAGGATTGAGGGGGTCTAAATCTGCAAGTTATGGGAGGCTTTGTTTTAACCTAAACAAACATTGAATATATAGAATAAGCTGGACAGAAATTGAAAAATATTGTATTTAAAATATCTGTTACAAAATCAATGAGTAGGCAAATATTCCTTCCCCTTTAGATATGCTATATTTGTCTCAAATTATTAATTGTGTACCCATGCACTTGTTACTCTGTTTATCCTGCTTTCAATCACAGGGAAACTGGGTTCTCCAACCTGAATTAAGGAAAAAGATTAAGGACACTCTGGACTGTTATCATAGGCAGTTCCTATACAACACAAAATATTGGATTGTTGTACAGTGATACCTCAGGTAACCATCGCCCAAGTAACATTTTTGGTTAAAGACAAAACATTTTTCCAAGTTAAAGCGTTTTTTTCAATTAGCATCCAATATTGCGTGTAATACATTTTTTTTTATATTTGTGTGTTGACATCATGGCTTGTTTATTCAGCCATCTTAAATCACATGCCCAAAAACCAATCTTGCAATACACGGCAGTCCTGTAAGACACATTTATTTGGGAACTTGTCACTGTTGACTGTGCTGACTGATTTATAAAAAAATTAAAAAAATGGGACCAACAATGTTTTTGAGTGCCAGTAGTTTGTCAAAGAGGGTCTGTGAACTATTACTGAATTACAAAAGAATATGATTACAAAAATTGGCATTGGAATCGATTTTGCGAGGATGTGCAGGAAGTCAACAATAAGTACCAACTTGGGAAAGAATGAGCAATTCGAGGACCCTAATGTTGCAAAATGAAAAAAAGTATTGACCAAAAAGAGCCCAAAACAACTGAATATGCTATGGAGTTGTTTTTGGAAGTTGGATTACCTTTCACTCTCGACTCCTCCGTTTCTTTCATCTTACAGTGTTCGTCTACAGACTGTTTCATGAAGTTAAAAATCATATCAAATGTTAATTTTTTCTTGTCATTCGCCATTTATAGTTTTTTTTGTCATTGTTTTCTACATGTATAGCTGTAACTGTTCTAAAATGTTGTGTGAACATATTTGGGTATGGAACATACTTGGATTTTACATTGTTTTGCTTTGGGAAAACTTGCTTCGATTAACGTATGTTTTGATTAATGATGTTACTTCCTTTTTTATGTTAACCGAGGTACCACTGTATTAATATTGTTAGTAAATAAAGTAACCTGCCCAACGTAGGTCTCCCAGCACTGGTCCTGCTGCGAGCGAGCGTTTTTTCCAAACTGAGTGGTCTGATTGGATAAGGTCACTAAACCGTTCTTGCTGTTGTTTGTCACATTTAACAACATGACAGTGGTTGCGATGGTGCTGTTGCGTTGTGAAATATCAGACACCAGGGTTGACAGACTGTCCACAGCAGGCTGGGAGATTGTAGCTAAATAGGAGCTGGTGTCAGACCAGTTTGCTGGGGCAACCAGGATCTGAGAAATAAACAGAAACACAAATATTCATTTTTGACTAGCAAATGATTCTATAGTAGCATTAAAAATAAATATTTAAAAAAATAAAATGCTATTGACTCTGATTGACCACTGCATATAATGTTAATAAAAAAGTATTGGCAGAGCGTACATTATTTTTATGGTAGCTTTAATGTACCAGAGACATAATGTAAAAAAAAAATTGAGCGTTTGAATACACCTTCTGGTGCTACTGCGACATTCTGACTAAGTGCATCACAATCTCTATAAACTCCAGTATGGAAAACAATGTGCCCTTCAAGTTGGTGTAGTGTTTTTCCAACAATAAACCCTGGGTTACCACTGAGCTGAAGGACTGAGTGAGTGAGAAAAAGAGGGCAAGAAAAATGTGAGAAGAGTCCAGCGGGATCCTAAATATAAGATCAGGAGATGTAAGGACGACAAGCAAAAACTGGAACAACGGTTGGAGCAAAATAACATCCATGAAGTGTGGATCAGCTTGAAAAATATTTCAGTCATATAAGAGGTGGAAGTTGTCACCAAGCTTCTGTTGACCAAGACTGGGCCAACAAACTGAATCTCTTTTCAATAGGTTTAACTATGTCCCATCTGCAATCAAATCGACACTCCACACCACACCACCTGGAGAGAAACCATTCGTGTGCTCAATTGATAAAAAACACAACTGCTGAAAAGCACCCCAAAATAATTTGAAAGTTTTATTGTAAAATAAAACATTATTGTCATCTTGGAAGCCTGGCATGTCGGTAATTGGTGGTCTGAAGAACCCGGAAGTGCAAGACTTCCACAGTGTGGTTCAGTACATGTTTAAGCTGAGCCTCGGCCAGGAAAAAGTCTTTACCTTCTAGAAGCCATAACATTTAAGATCTGTTGCCCTGACCTACGACCTCATGAAGACCATGGACCGGATCATCCTCGGCCACCTTCGCCCAAAGACATTGTCAGCAGTGGACCCTTTGCAGTTTGCTTACTGTCCAATGCCATTATCTACCTGCAGCATCAGACCCTCACCCACGTGGAGACCACAAGAATTAAGTTGAGAATTGTGTTCTTTGACTTCTACAGCGCTTTCAATGCCATCCAGACAACACAGCTATGGGTGAAACTGGAAGAAGCGGGAGTTGACCACAAACTACCTTATTGACAGACAACACTAAGTGAGGTTGTGTGACTGTTCTTTAGCTGTGGTCATTTGCGGCACAGGGGCTCCCCAAAGGTTGTTGCTTTCACTTTACTTGTTCATGCGCTATACCTCAGACTTCAGGCCCAACTCCAACCACTGCATCTGCAGAAGTTCTCGGATGACCCTGCACTGGTTGAATGTGTATCTGCGAGGAGCGAGCAGGAATAATAGGAGGTAATCTCAGGTTTCGTTGACAGAGAAAGAGCTTATTATTGACTTCCGGTGGTCAGCTCCACCACCCCCACTGCTGAACATCTAGAGATCAGAGCTGTAAATAGTGGACTCAATTAAAATGCCCGGGTATTTACATCAACAATACACTGGACGTCCTGTACAAGAAGGGCCAAAGTCCCCTACACCTTATGCAAAAACAATGGTTCTTACCATTTGGTACCTGTTTTTGTATATTTGGAATCTGTGTAAGTCCGGAAAATTAGAAATAAAAAATTGAGGCATTGCGGTGATATTTATAAAACAATCTCGCCATACTTCATCGTTACTCCAAATGAGCTGTTTGGAAATTGCTCAATTTGTGACCTTTTTCCAATTGGTAACTTGCCCTTTTGGCACTTGTAATACAAACTAGCGTATACTTGTAACTTATATCTGTTAGTACATTCAGTATGGAAGCACCAAAAACTACAACATGGCTGATGGGGAGAATACGCAGTCAAAGTGGAGGCACATAAATAAGACCGCCCACAAAACGCTTCATCCTGAAGAAACAATCAGAGGGTGGTTTAAAGATGGTTTGTAAAACAAAATCTATGCAAAATGTTGACCAAATAACCACCATTGCATGTTACGTAGAAGAAAGTGTTTTAAATGCAGAAAAAATTACAATATAACCTCATTAAGGAAACATAGGTCCTTTGGTGTGTTCGGGTCACAACTGCTCACTATTTATGACACTGAGTATGTTTCCATGCACTAAATTAGTCTTGTTTCTCAAAAACTTAGTTTTTTGTACTTTCATACCTAAATGTGAAGTCCCAGGGATATATATGGCGTGGGCCTTTCGTACACTTGGGGGTGCTTATTTCCTTTTAGCGCGAATAAATGTATAGCTTTTCATGTTGACCTATAATGTCACATCGAAAAAAGGCTCCTCACAGGTCAACACCTAATGTAATATTGGCACCTAATGTAATATTGGCACGAATGACAAATATTACACCTCTAAAGGCTATGCTGACCTTAAATAACAGACATCATTAAGAAATGATCTGAAATTGCACCACAAACATGAAACTACTACCAAGAAGGTCTAGTAGCTGCTGGATGCAAGTCCGACACAAAGTCTTGAATTTATTCAATAAACTCTTTGGATTATTGGAAGGAGTGGATGGAAAGAAAATACTCTTGGTGCCCGGGTACCGCTTCAAATGAGGGTTGCTAATGTTCTGTGCAAGCTGGCCAGTTGTGCGAAATAAAGAGTTGTTGCTAGTCAGTTTGGAGTGTGCAGCATGAAGAGGTTTGTGGAAGCTTCCTTCTTTGCCTTGTAATATACCTGCTTCATTCTCTTCTATAATCTCACTCGTATCCGTGTTGAATGAAGCCGGCATTCTTCATTTCGTTAGATACCTTCTTAAAGAAATATGTTTCTTTTTTTCCTCCCATCCATGTACTTCAAAATGTTCTTTCTTTTAATTTATGAAGCAAATATACAGTCTCTTCTTCATTCCAGATGTATTTTCTATGTTTTGATTAACGGGGATCCACTTCAGAGTTTTATTCCACGCATTGAGGCTGGCCTTTCGCTATACAGAAGGTTCCCTCCAGTACTCACACCCACTTGACAGATCTGGTTTTCAATTACATAATCTAAGGGTGTTAATCCGACTTCATAAACACAAAACTTGATCAGATTAAGGTGTTTCTAGAATGCTTAGTTTGAGCCAAATTATTTGAGAAATTAGGGACAAGCGGTAGAAAATGGATGGATGGATGGAATAATTTAGTGCATGGGTGTCAAACTCTGGCCCGCGGGCCAAATATGGCCCGCCGTGTAATTTAATTTGGCCCTTGAGGCAATATCAAATCAACATTAGAGCTGGCCCGCCGGAATTATAAAGCGGCGGTGCCGCTAATACTCATACTTGCCAACCCTCACAATTTTCCCGGGGGACTACCGAATTTCAGTGCCCCTCCCGAAAATCTCCCGAGGCAACCATTCTCCTGAATTTCACCTGATTTGCACGTGGACAACAATACTGGAGGCGTGCCTTAAAGGTACTGCTTTTAACATCCTCTACAACCTGTCGTCACGTCTGCTTTTCCTCCTTACAAACAGCATGCCTGCCCAGTCACGTAATATATGCGGCTACTACACACACATAAGTGAATGCAAAGCATACTTGGTCAACAGCCATACAGGTCACACTGAGGGTGGCCCTTTAAACAACTTTAACACTGTTACAAGTATGCGCCACACTGTGAAACCGCACCAAACAAGAATGACAAACACATTTCGGAAGAACATCCGCACCGTAACACAACAGAACAAATACCCAGAACCCTTGCAGCACTAACTCTTCCGGGAAACTTCCAGCAATCTGACCAATAATTAACGTTTTATTCATGCATTTTCTCCTGCTACTTCAAGGCTTGAATGTTTGGTTCATTCATTATTGTTGACAGTTAGCGCTGGCGCCACAACCAAGTGGTAAGAGCTTTGGCGGAGTCCATCCGTACTACGATCCAGCACAGCAAGATTTTGACAGCCCCTGAAAAGTCAAACAGGCGTCAGCAGCCAAATTAGAAGTCTTTGTTTGCTTACTTAGTACTGTCTAGTATGGTCACTATGCCATTCAATGCCAAAAATGTTATTTGATTGCATTAAGACACATATGTTTTATGTATCATAATATTTTCTGTTGGAATAAAGCCAATAATGACATTTTTTGTGATCCCTTTTGTTTGAAAAATGTCAAAAAGTCAAAAATTATCTAAATACCGTAATTTTCGGATTATAAATCGCTCCGGAGTATACGTCGCACCGGCCTAAAATGCATAATAAAGAAGGAAAGAAACTGTCAGACATGTCTTATCACGTTTTTGACCAACTGTTTAAGAAATGCACTACCAGGCCCCTTTTCTGCTACAGCATACACTCTGCAGCTGACAGTATGACCAGTCTCGGGAGCATATCATAAACTAATTGGAAAAAAATGGTTTTGCTTTCCAGCCCGCAGTCGTTTACTCGTCGTTTACGCTGATTTTGCCAAATTCAACATGCTCCTGCTTTTGCCTTCCTATGCTCGCACGTTCAGTTACCACAGTGCCAATATGTGTTTTATGCCTTAGTCTAGCCTCATCTTTAAGTACAGGCTTTGCACCGTCTTACCCAAAATTCCTGCTAATGCAGCTATGGCCTTTGCAGAGAGAAATGGCTACACAGAGGAGGCCCACAGCCATGTCCTGAGAAACTTGCTGATTTTGACTTGTCAGAGGTCTCTACGATTGTTGTTATATGGTCGTAGACAAACAGGGGCAACACTATTGATAGCATGATCACATGCTGGTCCATCCAGGTTTTCAAAAACATTTTTTGTCATATTTATTTTTCCAGCTGAGTCCTTCAGGGACCTGTTAAACATCTTAACAAGGGTCTTAACCATTTTTTCAGTCACTTGTGGAATTCTGGTCTCTTCCAGGACCAAGCAGAACCAGTGGGACACTTTAACCTTTATTAGGACCAGAGACCTGGACCTAGTAGGTAGGCCTGGGCGATAATTGCTGTTATTAATATTTTTGAGTGTTCTGTTGCAGACAATTAAAAAAATTAAAAATCAATGTTTTTCTCTTTTTGCTCCGGCATATTTTTTGCCCCCAGGAGCTTCCATAGCTTCCAGTCTCCCCTTATTTTCTTACGACACACTTGGGCAAATTACGGCCCATGGGCTGAATACGGCCAGTTAAGAATTTCAATCTGGCACGCCGAACGGTTGCAAAAAATTTTTTTAGACCTTTAACATCAATACCACAGCCGCCATTATGATGTGTGGTGCTTTTTTCTAATTACCGTAAGTCTTGAAAATTATAGAAAGTATTTTAAAGGTTGGAATCTGCACTTTTAAGTAATATACGAGTGATCTATGTCAATGCAGCTTAGATGAGGCACCAAGCAGTGTGGGCGGGGTTTGTTTCCACAACAAATTCCCGCTAAAAAAGCAGCTCACTGTAGTAGAATAATTTACACAAGCTACCATGTATGAAAAGAAGGAAGCACAGTGGAAAACGATCACTCAAGCGATCACTCTGTACGTCGTTAAAGATGCGGTTCCCAAACAGTGAAAAAGCTTTTGTTTATCTACTTACTAAACCATAGAAACCTTATAATGCTACATGTTTATTTACAGGAGTATTTAATTCTAGACAGGAGATTTAAGTATGCGCTTTATCAATCTCCAATGTTGGAGTTAATTTATTTGCATGCAATGATTACATTGCTACAGTCATGTTTACAGAAGTATTATATTCAATGCAGATGTGTTGCTTCCCATAAGATGATCTATATTGAATTATTTTCTTTGATTAGCGCAATAAATATTGATCAACATTTGAGCGACAGCATCACAGTAAAAATGCCAGAATTAGCTACAATCTACATCCTTCAGTGAGCCACCTCCTTAATGTTGTCTAGTGGGCAGGCGAGGATGAAGTCAGCTCTCTTAATCAGTTCACCAAGTCTGTTATGGTCTCTGACTGTGCTGCACCCAACCCAGTACACGATGGCATAGAACACCGCAGAAGCCACCAAGGTGACTATGTTTCCGTACACTAAATTAGTCTGATTTCTCAAATACAAACCCCGTTTCCATATGAGTTGGGACATTGTGTTAGACGTAAATATATACGGAATACAATGATTTGCAAATCCTTTTCAACCCATATTCAGTTGAATGCACTACAAAGACAACATATTTGATGTTCAAACTCAGAAACTTTTTTTTTTTTTTTTTTTTTGCAAATAATAATTAACTTAGAATTTCATGGCTGCAACACGTGCCAAAGTAGTTGGGAAAGGGCATGCTCACCACTGTGTTACATCACCTTTTCTTTTAACAACACTCACTTGGGAACACTCACTTCTTTTAACAACACTTGGGAACTGAAAAACTAATTGTTGAAGCTTTGAAAGTGGAATTCTTTCCCATTCTTATTTTATGTATAGCTTCAGTCGTTCAACAGTCCGGGGTCTCCGCTGTTGTTTTTTACACTTCATAATGCGCCACACATTTTTGATGGGAGACAGGTCTGGACTGCAGGTGGGCCAGGAAAGTACCCGCACTCTTTTTTTACGAAGCCATGCTATTGTAACACGTGCTGAATGTGGCTTGGTATTGTCTTGCTGAAATAAACAGGGGCATCCATGAAAAAGACGGCGCTTATATGGCAGCATATGTTGTTCCAAAACCTGTATGTACCTTTCAGCATTAAGGCTGGCATCACAGATGTGTAAGTTACCCATTCCTTGGGCACTAATGCACCCCCATACCATCACAGATGCTGGCTTTTAAACTTTGCGTTGATAAGAGTCCGGATAGTTCGCTTCCCCCTTGGTTCGGATGACACGATGTTGAATATTTCCCCAAAAAATTTGAAATGTGGACTCGTCAGACCACAGAACACTTTTCCACTTTGCATCAGTCCATCTTAGATGATCTCGGGCCCAGAGAAGCCGGCGGCGTTTCTGGATGTTGTTGATAAATGGCTTTCGCTTTGCATAGTAGAGCTTTAACTTGCACTTACAGATGTAGCGACAAACTGTATTTAGTGACAGTGGTTTTCTGAAGTGTTCCTGGGCCCATGTGGTGATATCCTTTAGATATTGATGTCGTTTTTTGATACAGTGCCGTCTCAGGATTCGCAGGTCACGGTCATTCAATGTTGGTTTCCGGCCATGCCGCTTACGTAGAGTGATTTTTCCAGATTCTCTGAACCTTTTGATGATATTATGGACCATAGATGTTGAAATCCCTAAATTTCCTGCAATTGCACTTCGAGAAACGTTCTTAAACTGTTTGACTATTTGCTCACGCAGTTGTGGACAAAGAAGTGTACCTCGCCCCATCCTTTCTTGTGAAAGACTGAGCATTTTTTGGGAAGCTGCTTTTTTTACCCAATCATGGCACCCACCTGTTCCCAATTAGCCTGTACACCTGTGGGCTGTTCCAAATAAGTGTTTGATGAGCATTCCTCAATTTTATCAGTATTTATTGCCACCTATCCCAACTTCTTTGTAACGTGTAGCTGGCATCAAATTCTAAAGTTAATGATTATTTGCAAAAAAACAAAAAATGTTTATCAGTTTGAACATTAAATATGTTGTCTTAGTAGGATATTCAACTGAATATGGGTTGAAAATGATTTGCAAATCATTTTTTTCCGTGTATATTTACATCTAACACAATTTCCCAACTCAAATGGAAATGGGGTTTGTGATTTGGTTTAAAAAAAAAAACATTCTACACCTTAAACTGATTATGTGTATGCAATTGAAAACCAGATCTCTCGAGTGGGTGTGGGGGATGGCATCGGCACCGATCAACATTTCTGCCAGTGGGTGCTCGGTGTGTGTGTATTAACAAAAAAAAAATCGGAGTTCATCAAAGTTAATATCTCATATGATTTGTGGCTTTATTATTTTGTAAAACAGACCAAATTCACCACAAAATTAACTACAAAAAGATTGATTTTTCAAGAAAAACATTTTAAAGGTCGGAAGTTGCCATCAATCCCAAGTGGGTGCTCGGCATTGATCGGCGTCTATGGGTGATGGAGGGGACCTTTCTTATAGCGCGTGTGCCAGTCTCAACGCACTGGACAAACCCCAAAATTCCATCTGTTTCAACTGTTTCATTGTATACGATGTCCAATTTGTGTCAATTCTAAAAAGAAGCACCTTTATAAAGATTAAATCATTTTGCTAAGATAACAATTTAGAGTATGCAGTACATTAGTTTTTGATGAAATAAAAGAAAAACGTAAATTATCACTGTCATTTGTATCCATTAGTTTATCTATAATATAGGGAGGAAAATGGTAAGTAAATGTTTTTGTGAAAAAATCGGAGATTTTATTTTTAGGCCATATCACCCAGGCCTACTAGTTGGCTTGAATCTCAACTGATTACAATATGCTTGGGACATAAAATGTATTTTGTATACTGTACACACTCACCGCAGAGCTCATACTGTTGACCTTATCAAGGAGGGCAATAATGAGGCTGTAGAGATTCCCAAGATATAAAACAAGCACTCTGTGAACATATAACCATATTGTCATTGTGCTGTAAGACAATAGGAAAATATTGCTTGTACATGAAAAAGCAGAAATACCTGGCGAGCTGAAAACGCAGAGAAGTTCTTGGATGATACATCTCTAACTGAGCTACGAGCTCAAAAGCAGACGGTGCAATCATGGTGATGAGCGAAACCACAACACTAACCTGGAAAAAAGCATAAGGTAGATGTTAGGTTGATCAAACTTAAGTGGGTGGTGAGAACGTTCATCATTTGGTAACCAGCCACCAGGACTGAAATGAAGTTTGAAGTACTTGGTCAGCAGATACAAGCTTTAAAGTGTATTTAGTTTTGGTCAGTACTAAAGCTGTTTGAACTCAATCATCATTGTTTATGAATAAGTTAAAACCATATAAAGGTTGAATAATAATTGATAATGGTCTCCTATCATCAGTATTATGTGGATACAAGCAAAGTCTACTACAGATGGTCCAGGTAGCTGAGATCAAAGTTTAGTACCTGCACTGGGAGGTAATGTGATAGGTGGAGTGTGTTATGGTAAATGATAAATGGGTTGTACTTGTATAGCGCTTTTCCACCTTTAAGGTACTCAAAGCGCTTTGACACTACTTCCACATTCACCCATTCACACACACATTCACACACTGATGGCGGGAGATGCCATGCAAGGCCCTAACCACGACCCATCAGAAGCAAGGGTGAAGTGTCTTGCTCAAGGACACAACGGACGTGGCGAGGTTGGTAGAAGGTGGGGATTGAACCAGGAACCCTCGTGTTGCTGGCACGGCCACTCTCCCAACCTCGCCACGCCGTCCCACAGAATTACCGTCAACATGTTCTGTCGGGTATTTTCGATCGTGTTGCCAAGTTCGCTGATTATAAATGACTTTGGAGTTGTCGTTTTTCTCAAGTCGCTTACAAATTTCATGAGTCACAGGTTGCTATTTGTGCTTGTGATTAACAGTGACAGACAAGTTCAGGCAACTGTGTATTTATTTGGAAGAGTATTAAACAATCAGCAAGCTGTCATAGTCAGGATGACAGCTTCATCCTTTGGGTCAGTGTCAGGTCTCCACTCTCACTGCATTACATGTTAGATAATCTAATAATGATGATGATAATGTCCGCTCTCCTCTATATACCTCATTTTTCTCCCATAGGGTAAGCTCCGGCTTCTCCTGCTCCAGTTTCTGAGAACGGTCTACCACAAAGTAGATGATATATATGCTGCCAGCCAGAGACATCAGCACCAGGATGTTGGCTAATAAACGGAGACTGATCAGAACGGCCCTGAGGAGACATACAAATACACCTTAAAAAACGTTTTGAGAAGTCATCGTTGATTTAAAAATATTCAGTTTGTTATTTATCTGAGGCACATTCATTTGAGTATACCACTAAATGTAAAGACTGATGTGGTTAAATGTGTCAAAATAAACTGAGGCTAATGACAGTGCTTTTGCTTCTATCACAGTCAAACCTGTTTTCGTACGGCCCATTTTTTTTTTTACCAAAATGTAGTCTCAGTATTTATACACCATCTCAGTTGTTATATGGCCAAGCATTGTGGGGAACAAAGTTGTCCTTTTGCTTGCGTATCATTCTGCAGAATCAAGTGCTCAAACAAAGCACACCCCACGCTTTGGTAAGCCATTCTAGGATAGAGATGGGCACTAAATTTGGTACTTACTGAATTCCATTGGCACTATCGGATACTGATTCACGTAAAATCAAACGGTACCATATTTTGCTGCCTTTGTTGCACTTGACATCAAGTCTGGTTGCAGATTCAACACCGGCTCAAACACTTGGCGGAAAAGAAATCTGATGGTTTTACATGGAAATTGCTACACCTCCATTATTTTGCAATCCAACTAAGAAAACTATGCACGTTACATTCAAAAAGCTGTTGTGTAATACTTATAATACTTACAGTATAAACCCTTTGTAGGACTTTTTATTTATAAATGGTTGATGTATATAGGCTAGTAAGGTGCAGTTTTGTACCTGACAAGTTTCGGCTGCAGCCTTCATCAGGTACAAAACTTTACCTTACTAGCTGATATGAATCAACCATTTATAAATACACATCAGTAGGCTAAATGAACCTCTTCAACATACTTTGTAGGACTTCCTGGACATTTCAACACGCAGTATCCTATATATTACTGACATTTAACATCTTGGAAATACAACTGCATGCATAGTCTACTATATAGTACTTTTAAATGAGACTCAGAAGTATAAAAAAAACAAGATATAACAACTCACTGTTTATTGTAGAATTACAATTTTATTGTCAGACAAATTAAAATTGTTTAAAGGGGAACATTATCACAATTTCAACAGGGTTAAAAACAATAAAAATTCAGTTCCCAGTGGCTTGTTGTATTTTTTGAATTTTTTTTCAAAATTTTACCGGTCCCGGAATATCCCTAAATAAAGCTTAAAAGTGCCTTATCCATTTCCCTGTGACGTCATACAGGGCTGCCAATACAAATAACATGGCGATTCCCACAGCAAGATATAGCGACATTAGCTCGGATTCAGACTCTGATTTCAGCGGCTTAAGCGATTAAACAGATTACGCATGTATTGAAACAGATGGTCGGAGTATGGAGGCAGATAGCTAAAGCGAAATTGAAGAAAAAATTGAAACTATTGAGCGAATAGCTACTGACGCTATTCGGCCATAGCGCGTGGGTGTACCTAAAGAAGTGGCCCATAGCATGGCTGCCTTATTAGCATCGCCGGTAAAATGTGCAAACCAAACGATCAGGACTTTCGCATCTTGTGACACTGGAGTAACTTAATTCCGTCGATTGGTAAGTGTTTGTTTCGCATTAAATGTGGGTATCTAGTTTCAAATGTACATACAGCTAGCGTAAATAGCATGTTAGCATCAATTAGCGTAGCATGTTAGCATCGATTAGCTGGCCGTTATGCTGTGACCAAATATATCTGATTAGCACATAAGTCAACAACATCAACAAAACTCACCTTTGTGATTTCGTTGACTTAATCGTTGCAAATGCATCTGCAGGTTATCCATACATCTCTGTGTCATGTCTGTCTTAGCATTGCCGGTCAAATGTGGAGACACTTTGGTACATTCAATGGGGGTCTGGCGGCAGATTTCTTGCCAGTAGTGCAACTTGAATCCCTCCCTGTTAGTGTTGTTACACCCTCCGACAACACACTGTCTCCAAGGTTCCAAAAAATAGTCGAAAAAACGGAAATTAACAGAGCTGAGACCCGGTGTTTGTAATGTGAAAATGAATATGGCGGGTGTGTTACCTCTGTGACGTCACGTTCTGACGTCATCGCTAAAAGACCGATAAACAGAAAGGCGTTTGATTTGCCAAAATTCACCCATTTAGAGTTCGGAAATCGGTTAAAAAAATACATGGTCTTTTTTCTGCAACATCAAGGTATATATTGACGCTTGCATAGGTTTGGTGATAATGTTCCCCTTTAACAAATGAAAGCACAATAGACTTGTAAATTGGTACAGTTGACTACCTTTATCCATTCCCAGGTACTCATCCCTACTGTCTAGGCGATCGAGCAAGAATGTATAAAAAGGTCATATCGACAGGTGAAGAAAGAAGAAATCAAGGAATCTAATGTTGCAAAGCGGGTGAAGGCCTTGACAAAACAGAGATCACAAACAATCTAAGATATTGAGAAGTTGTTGTTAGTGTGTATACCTCCTTGTTTCACTTTTCACTTACTGCCGTGTTTGCCAACAAGAGGCTTCTGTAAAGGCAGGGGCGCCGAAAAGGGGGGGTAAAGGTGATGGATTCTAGGGGCCCATGATGGAGGGGGGCCCAGAGAGGCCCCTAATGATGATGAAATTATAATACAGAGGGGCCCTGTAAAGATTCTTTCCATGGGGTCCAAAATCCCTAGCGGCGCCCCTGAATAAAGGTATTAGTTATGTTAAATGTCCATTTATCCAGGCGCTACTTGTAACCTGGCTAACTTGCTGTTAGCATGTTTGACTCATTTTATTTCATGAAGTTGCTGCATTTCTCTCATGAATGTGTTTCGTGGTGTTTGTGTTTTTTAAGTTTAAGATCATTTATTTCTTTTGAGCGTTTGGATGTTGCTGTGCTCCTGTCGGCCACCTTGAAAACAAGTGTGATGAATTCCATCCATCCATCCATCCATCCATTTCTACCGCTTGTCCCGTTCGGGATTGCGGGGGGTGCTGGTGCCTATCTCAGCTGCATTCGGGCGGAAGGCGGGGTGCACCCTGGACAAGTCGCCATCTCATCCATGGGGGGATTGAACTCATTAAGTAAATTACTTTTGTGGATTACTGTAGTTTAGCTTCTTTTTACCTCTTTCTATGTTGACGTTAGTACAGTTGGCTCTGCTGCACACGTACAAGTGTGCACCCCAAGTGTAGTGACCTCTTGTTGTTCCGTGTTAATTGGAATCATTTTAAAATCCTGTAAATGCTGTTTTTTTTGTTTTTTTAATCTAGCATCTATATATTTATTATTTGTCATTTGAGACTGTATTTGTGTTGAAGTTAAAGCTAAAGTTAAAGTACCAATGATTGTCACACACACACTAAGTATGGTGAAATTTGTCCTCTGCATTTGATCCATCCCCTTGTTCACCCCCTGGGAGGTGAGGGGAGCAGTAAGCAGCAGCAGTGGCCGTGCCCGGTAATCATTTTTTGTGTTTTAACCCCCAATTCCAACCCTTGATGCTAAATGCCAAGCAGGGAGGTAATGGGTCCCATTTTTATAGTCTTTGGTATGACGCGGCCGGGGTTTCAACTCACAACCTACCGATCTCAGGGCGGACACTCTAACCCCTAGGCCAGTGGTTCTCAACCTTTTTTCAGTGATGTACCCTCTGTGAACATTTTTTAAATTCAAGTACCCCCTAATCAGAGCAAAGCATTTTTGGTTGAAAAAAAGAGATAAAGAAGTAAAATACAGCACTATGTCATCAGTTTCTGATTTATTAAATTGTATAACAATGCAAAATTTAGCTTATTTGTAGTGGTCTTTCTTGAACTATTAGGAAAAATATATAACTAAAAACCTGTTTAAAAATAAACAAGTGATTCAATTATAAAACAAGATTTCTACACATAGAGGTAATCATCAACTTAAAGTGTCCTCTTTGGGGATTTTTATTCGAGATCCATCCGGATTCATGAACCTAATTCTAAACATTTTTTCACAAAAAAATACATCTTTAACATCAATATTTATGGAACATGTCCACAAAAAATCTAGCTGTCAACACTGAATATTGCATTGTTGCATTTCTTTTCACACTTTATGAACTTACATTCATATTTTGTTGAAGTATTATTCAATAAATATATTTATAAAGGATTTTTTGATTGTTGCTATTTTTAGAATATTTTTCAAAAATCTCACGTACCCCTTGGCATACCTTCAAGTACGCCTAGGGGTACGCGTACCCCCATTTGAGAACCACTGCCCTAGGCCACTGATTAAGAGAGCAACTGAAAATTTGCTTCCTCTACTGAAGGAGTGTCAAACTCAAATACAGAGTGGGCCAAAATTTTAAACAGAACAAAGCCGCGGGCCAAGGTCGAACAGATTAACCTTTTAATAGGGACCCAAACAAGTTTTGCATTAAATATTGAACAAGCAAGGCTTATATAACGTTAGTGACATGCAAAATTCAGTTTCAAATAATAATAATAGTAATTAAAAAGATATCAATGGCATATGAAATAAAATTTTAATAAAAATGTTATGCCTTTTTTTCTATTTGCAATCTTCTCAGGTAAATATCAATTTTTTTTCCACAGGCTAATAATACATTTGAAAATAAAATAACAATAATGAATAAACCAAACATTCAAGCCTTGAAGTAGCAAGAGAAAATGCATGAATAAAACGTAAATTATTGGTCAGTTTGCTGGAAGTTTACCGGAAGATTTAGTACTGCAAGGGATTCTGGGTATTCGTTCTGTTGTGTTACGGTGCGGATGTTCACCCGAAATGTGTTTGTCATTCTTGTTTGGTGTGGGTTCACAGTGTGGCGCATATTTGTAACAGTGCTAAAGTTGTTTATACGGCCACCCTCAGTGTGACCTGTATGGCTGTTGACCAAGTATGCCTTGCATTCACTTGTGCGTGTGTGTGTGTAAATGCCACAAATATTATGTGACACGCTGTTAGTATGGAGGAAAAGCGGACGTGACGACAGGTTGTAGAGAACGCTAAAGGCAGTGCCTTAAATGCACGCCCCCAATATAGTTGTCCAGGTGGAAGTCGGTAGAAATTCGGGAGAATGGTTGCCCCGGGAGATTTTCGGGAGGGGCACTGAACTTCGGGAGTCTACCGGGAAAATTAGGAGGGTTGGCAAGTATGAGTATTAGCGGTGAATGCGGTGTTACAGCGGCACCAACGCTGTATAGTACCGGCGGGCCAGCTCTAATGCTAAATTGATATTGCCTCAAGGGCCAAATTAAATTACACGGCTGGCCAGATTTGGCCCGCGGGCCAGAGTTTGACACCCATGCTCTACTGAAAGACCAGCAGCCGCCATAGGTATACGACCTGTGTTACATTGTAAAATAAGCAGCAACAATATAAAAATAGAGCAAAACGATACAAGATATGAAAACATATATGTTGATACTAATTTATAATAACACACATTTATTTTTAAATGTCTGCACAACATTTGCCTTTACCTTTTCAAAGAAAATACCTGCATCATTTTTATGATTATGTAAATTGTACAACTATGTCATATTGACCCGCCTCCACCACCACCAAAGGTATCTTGGCAAGCTAGGGTAAACACTGTTGGACGAAGTCACCTTTTGTGGGCTCATACTGTCATCAAAAAAAACATATGATTAACTAAAGTTTGTGTAATCACAAGATACTCACAGGCTGGTATCTTTCTTCTTTTCCTGCTCCTCCACAATGGCTTCCTACAAAAGAAAACTTTCACTATCTGTCTTTAGGGGTAAAAAGCAAACCTATAGTAGATCGTATTCCAGGTTGGAGCTGCACATGGAGTATGAAGAGAAATGAGTGTATAGTCTGACCCGGATATTGTTGACGATAGCCGCTCCTTTGCTTTCTGCAGCCTCTGGGTTTCCAATTAAATAATCCCAAGCACAAAACACTCTCCAACAGAATGTGAAGTTTTCATCAGAAGCGCTGGCCAGACTGAGTCTGGAGTTCTTGGCCATTCTACATAAATGTTATACAGTGAAAAAATGACAGACACAGACAATAGAAATATGTTAAACATATTTGGCCAATTAAGCACATTCTGATAAAATGATCATTTGATAATACCTAATAATATGACCTCTTTACTTTATTATTTACTTAAAATCCCTGGACAAGCAATAGCATGGTCGCAGTTGGGTTGCTTGCGTAACTGATATATGACGCTTGCATGAACATGAACCAGGAGAATGTCAGCTAAAAGCTCAACCCAACTTTTTGTATTTCAAAAAATAGATCATTTAAGCGCAAGCACACACATTGCTTCACCCTTCCAGTCTTGTTCTTCTCCTCTGCTCTGGCTTCACTCACGTTCCTCGGGGCCGGGGCTCTGTCCTGGCGCTGCCATGTAGTGTTTACTTGTTACTCTCTACACCTTTGTTTTTATCTCACTACTGTATCACTTCTTTTTGTAATTATTTTAATTTCTTTCCTCTCTGTTTTGTGGTCCTACTCCGACAAAATCCTTTATCACTAAAACTAACTGAACAAACATCTTTGTTTCAGGGTATCTGCAGGTTTCAGCAAGTCAAATTTAAGACTTTTTAAGACCTTTTTAATGCCACCTTGAATGAAATTTATGACCGAAAAAAATAATAAAAAAATCTATAAATATAAGCGATGGTTGGGGATCCCACTGTACTACAACCTCAATGACAATCAGTCAAGTTTACTTTTTGTATGTTTATTAATAAACAAACTGATAAGCACCACTCTGGCAAACAGCTTATCAAAAATCTTGAGAGATCCAAAAACTTTGACATCCAAAACAAACAAACCAACACCAAAACCAGTAAAAACATAATAACCGAAGTGAGGGTAAAGATAAATTACATTTGGTCAATAATAGTGCAAAACAGTATTATAACATCAACAACAAAACACTGAACACACACTCTAATGAGCCTCAGTTGAGCTTCAGCTGGGTGTTCTCATTTACGAATTCTGCCTCTATTTCTTTCAGCTCACTCATATTTTCTTTGTATCTCCTGAAGAGATACAAAGAAAAAACGAGTGAGCTGAAATCACTCACTTTTACTCAAAGACGTGCCGTAACTTTTACTCAAAGACGTGGCCCGAAGAAAAAAAAAAAAAAACTGGCCCGACAATTTAAGACCATTGAGTACTGAATTTAAGACCATTTTAGGAATTTCTAATAAATGTAATACTTTTTAAGGCCTTAATTTTAGATACATGAATTTAAGACTTTTTACGACTTTTTAAGGATCCGCGGATACCCTGTGTTTACTCGTATCCATTGGTAAACAATGTTAGAACAAATTAAATAATTACAGTTATTTGTTACTTTCCCCAAAAAATAACTGAATTACTAACATAATTATTCCTTAGTAGATGTAATTAATTACTATATAAAGTAAATAATGTATCACCTTTTTTTAAACATTCATATATCTGGTGTTTGCCTTTTTGATTGATTGAAACATTCTTTAGTAGATTGCACAATACAGTACATATTCCGTATACTTGACCACTAAATGGTAACACCCGAATAAGTTTTTCAACTTGGTAAAGTCGGGGGTCTACGTTAATCAATTGATGGTAACATGCTGTTGACATATGTTTCATGAGAGAAGAGTGCATGAGTGTCTGCCTGTAAAAGTCGGAGCCTTTTGCTAAGTGACACTTGAAGTCAGTGAGGGCGCGCTCATTGGCTGTTTTACCTCAGCATTGGTAATCCGTAACCTGACTCTCGCCAGATCCTTGTAGTTTGCTGAGCTCCACACAAAGATCTGGGACTTCTCAATAGGAGATGTATTTCAGAAGGCGGGGCCTTGTAAAAAAAATCATTGTATGTGATTGGATAAACTACTTATCCGTTCGCTTGAATGGCGTGCTACTTCAACCTCTCACATCCAAATCAACCATGACGGTGGGAAATCCAAAACAGAAAAACCGACAAATTGGATAACGACAGTGCGAAAATAATCAATGAATTAATTTAAAGAATTAATATTCGATAGATTCGACAAAACAGTTGCAATAGCAGAATCAATGTAAGCACACGACTCCTCGCTGCATGCCGTCATTGTTGTTTGAATCAAACAGTCGCTTTGGTGCTACGTCACAACTATGAAATCCCGCCTGATTGGTTCATTATCTTGAAGGAGTTTGACTTGTCCTCGATCCCAGATCCTTGTGTGGAGCTCAGCGAACTACAAGGATCTGTCGAGAGTCAAGTTAGTTAGTCTGCAGACTGGGAGGTGATTGTTGACAGCAGCTCTTGTGGAATGTTATCACTGATAGTTAATGAAGCATTTGAACATGCATCAATGGCTGTGTCTCTGCTATTTCACAAAAGGGGTGTTGTTGGATTATTATTGTTGATGATCGCCACCTTCATTATTTCCGGTAGGAGTAGTAGTAGTAGCAGTCGTAGCACATGCGTGTGTCTGCGTGTGTGTGTGTGTGCGTGCGTGCAGTGGCTGTAAAGAGCGACTACCTGATGTGAACTTGCTGGGATTCCAAAGCTGTTCACAACAAATGTAGTGTGCCACATTACTTTACTCGTATCGGTAAGGGTTTTGTAACGTACATCAAGTTAATTAATCAGTTAGTAACGCCGTTATTCTGTGAAGCCATTTTTACGGACACTTTTAGTAAAGATATCTACTTTTTTCATATACCGTATTTCCGTCAATAGCCGTCAGGCATGTAATATGCGCCTGCCTCGAATTACTGCCGAGTCAAACTCGCTCCCCAAATTGGCTTGGCGCATGCTTACTTTTACCGCCGGGTCAAAGTCGTGACATCACGAGTGACGCTTCACCTATCGTCATTTCCAAAATGGCAGAGGAGTTTATTATTGCCTTTACTATGTGTAAACCAGGGGTCTTGTTCCACATCCATACAGATCACACTGATGGTTGTGATATAAAACAACTTTCACACTCTTACTAATATGCGCCACACTCTGTGAACCCTAACCAAACAAGAATAACAAACACATTTCTGGAGAACATTGGCTCTGTAACACATTATAAACGCAACATAAGAATTACCCAGAATTCCAATGCATCCATGACTCTTGGCTGTATTATTTACCCCGCTAGCACCAAACCCCGCCCCCACCCCCTCTCCGTGCATCGGTTGATGTGGCCGGGGTTGGGGGCGCGTGTTTAATATAGCCAAGAGTCATGGATGCATTGGAATTCTGGGTAATTATTATGTTGCGTTTATAATGTGTTACAGAGCCAATGTTCTCCAGAAATGTGTTTGGTGTGGGTTCACAGAGTGTGGCGCATATTAGTAAGAGTGTTAAAGTTGTTTATATCACAACCATCAGTATAAAAGGTATGGCTGTTGAGCAAGTATGCATTGCAATCTCGTATGAGAAGCAGCGATATGCATGCGTCCCCAAACACCAGGATGCGGCCGCAGAATAATTTTTTATTTATTTATTTTTTTTTTTATACCTCACTCAATTTTTAACTGCATGCCATTAGTAAGTGCAGGGGTGAGAAGAGGTTTTAAAATTAACAGCGCCTGCTTAATTTTACCGCATGCCTTAAATAAGCGCAGGAATGAGAAGAGGTTTTAAATTAATTAGCTCCCTGGCGGCTATTTAAGTAAATACGGTATACACACTAACCATCAAAGTCTACTTTCATATAAGCTTCATCCATCTTGGACATACACCAGGCTTTTAATTTTCCTGCAGGAACTCTCCTGAAGGAATCAATAAAGTACTATCTATCTATCTATCTATCTATCTATCTATCTATCTATCTATCTATCTATCTATCTATCTATCTATCTATTTATCAGACTAAGTCTTTAGAACAGAGGCTTAGCCCCCACCTAAAATATTTGCTTAAAATGACAAAAAAATATCCCACTTACTTTCTTAAGAGAATGATGAAACTGTAGGCAAAGACAGCCATCCCAACCAAGAAGTAGGCAAGGGGCAGCCGGTACCCTGCACTCCCAATTTTCCGTACCCTGCCGTAGTAACCGTAGAATAACACAGAGTACTGGAGGTAACCCTATGGAGGGTAGATGACACACATTACAACGGAGATACTTTATATGATAAGTTCAATTAGCCTTGAAGTACAAGGCAGGGACACAGTAAAGCAAAAATATTGAATAGTACAGTACATACAGTATAGATAGTGTGCTATTGATAGAAAAATAAAAAGTGAAAGAGTCTTGCCCCAAGAGACCAGATGGTGTCCAGGTCTTGAGCAGAAGCCAGGTGCTCCTTGGGAATAGTTTTACTCCTGGTTGTTCCAAATGGGGCTCCAGCAAGCAGCTAGCTCAAACAAAATATTACATGTTTTTGTTATAACACAGAAAGAGTGAAATGCAGGATTAATTGTGGTGTAAAATCAAAACTGTTTATAATTTAGTTTATGGAAAGTGGTAGTTTATGAAGATCCTAAAGTACTTGTAAGTGCTCGCAGATGAAGCTGAACTAAAATGCTGTGCAGTAAATGTGGAATTACAGGACACATGGAAGTTTTTGTCTTGATTCTAGAATAGTTTGAATGTGTTGAGAAAAATACTTTTAGAAATACATAATTATCGTTACTTATTCCTAAAGAAATCAAAATACTATCAGAGCTCCTTAATACATGTCATTAATTACCCGTATAAGTAACTATTGCATTACGGTTTTACTAGGGGGGTCTGCCCACATATGTGGTTTTCTCCAAGGTTTCTCATAGTCATTCACATTGACGTCCCACTGGGGTGAGTTTTTCCTTGCCTTTATGTGGACTCTGTTGCACGGGTGTCTTTGTGGCTTGTGCAGCACTTTGAGACACTTGTGATTTAGGGCTATATAAAAAAAACCTTGATTGATCGAATGGGAGTGTGAATGTTGTCTGTCTATCTGTGTTGGCCCTGCGATGAGGTGGCGACTTGTCCGGGGTGTACCCCGCCTTCCGCCTGATTGTAGCTGAGATAGGCACCAGTGGCCCCCGCGGCCCCAAAGGGAATAAGCGGTAGAAAATGGATGGATGGATGATTGAGTGACTGTTTTTAAAAACCTTCAAATATCTGTCATTTGGCTTTGAGAGATGTTTGATTAAGTTTGAGTACATAATATAGTATCCATAATGTTATATGTGACTGTGAGCCTTTAAAAGTGGTGCCTTTTGAGTTATAGAGATCAACTTGTGTCTTGTTATGAAAACAAAACTATTTTATTTATACCAAAATATTAATTTTGTTTATAAATAAATAAAAAAATGTCCTTAATAAACAATATGCTTTCTTCAGTTTGGTTGTAAAGCAACTTTGATCTTGTGGACTCTAAAACATATGTTAGCAGCCTTTTTACTGGTCAGTTTCAATATGGAGTTATTTTATGCAATCAAACAAAAATTAAATATGCAAACAAAAAAAGATTTAAAAAAAAGGATTTAAAATTTATAAAAAAGATTAGCAAACAAAGTTCTTTTTTAAAACCATAATACAAATTTTGTTTACAAATGAACAAAATACATTCTCATAAAACAACACATGTTATTTGTGTCTCTGAATGTTCTCATTCATTCAGGTCAATGTCATTTCAGGGCATTCAATCGATAGCAACTGGACTGTTTTATTTGTTTTGGAAGACGTTTCGCCGCTCATCCAAGAAAATTAAAGTTAAAGTTAAAGTTAAAGTACTAATTATTGTCACACACAAACTAGGTGTGGCAAAATTATTCTCTGCATTTGACCCAGCACCCTTGTTCACCAGATATCGCTTCCAGTCGCAGAACTCACTGCACTAACTCAAGCACTTGGTGTCCGAACATAGCAGACTCAGCCAGATTGCTTCTAGGTAATGTTGCAATTTTTCGTGTCGACAAAGAATACATACCTGGTAGAACGTGTATAAAAAATAAACTTGGAAACGGAAAAAATGTAGTTATAATGTTGAATTTTTAAAAATACAATAGCGTATTTAAAACAAGAATATATGAAAGTGAAAATGTTTAGTATCTATCCATCCATCAATTTTCTTCATTAAAAAATAATTTAAAATAAAAACCAAAATGAATCATAATTATATTAAACCTTGAGAAAATGTCTGCACTCATTTTAATGTTGAATACACTGATTCATTTTTGGGCAGCACGGTGTAAAAGGGGTTAGTACATGTGCCTCACAATACAAAAGTTCGGGGCTCAATCCTGGGCACGGGATCTTTCTGTGTGGAGTGTGCATGTTCTCCCTGTGAATGCGTGGGTTCCCTCCGGGTACTCCGGCTTCCTCCCACTTCCAAAGACATGCACCTGGGGATAGGTTGATTGGCAACACTAAATGGTCCCTAGTGTGTGAATGTGAGTGTGACTGTTGTCTGTCTATCTGCGTCGGCCCTGTGATGAGGTGGCGACTTGTCAAGGCTGTACCCCCCTTTCCCCCCGATTGTAGCTGAGATAGGCGCCAGCGCCCCCCGCGACCCCAAAGGGAATAATCGGTAGAAAATGGATGGAAGGAATTTCAAAATATCCAAATTTGGTAATCAAAACAACAATTAAGATGCAGTTACAATCAAACAGCTGATTTGTAATGAGTACAATACTTACAGTACAAACACTTTGTGGATGCAGCAAAATACAGGACTGGTACATTAAAATTAATGGCAAAGACTACTTCATAACTAGGACAACACACTGTAGTCCACACACTACTTACATCTAATGTCTTGGAATTCCAACTATGTTTAAAGTCTCCTATGTAACGTTTGCAAATGAGACTCAAAAGTGTTAGAAAACACAACAACTAGACAGGAGAGTTATTTTTTATCAACTCACTGTTAATTAAAAAAAGAAGGTTTTGTTATCAATCAGTTAACATTTGTTACCACATAAACACACAAAAGTACAAAAATTGTATTTGGTAGCATTGAATACCTGTATTGATTCCCCGTTGCCAGTGTCGGTTTAAATGCGCAAGGTAACCTTCCCTAAGCATAATTTAACATAACATTAAATGTAAGTTGAATATGATTTTGTAGAATACCTTTGAATATTTATAGAACTCTCTTGATTTCAAAGCAACATTTACAGGAAAGAGGGAGAAGCACTAAAAACCTGGCAGATCATCCATTACGTTTGATGTTGGATGACATGACTCAATGTGAAGCTGAGAAAAGGACACAGAGGACATTGAGTTGCAACCAATGGACCATAAAATTTGTCCCACTGGGGAATCGGAGATAGGATAACTCCCGATGTCAGCAATCATAAATCTACTGGCATTTACTCCAGCTCTCTTCTGTGCTTCAATGCTAGATTTCCAATGAAATATCTACTAATAATGGCCTAATTAAAACGAAAGTAACATAGAAATAAATGTATACTACGAAGTTCTGATTTTACATGAATTAAGCCACCATAATCATGTGTATATTTACATGGTTGTAGCAATAAAACATACTCTTCAAAATCCATTTCTGTACTTGTACCATTAATATGTGTTCTGTACATTCTATGATGCTGACAAAAATAATATATCTTCATATTTGCTAATAAATAATCAAGCAAATATTCATTATATATCCACCAATTATTGATAATGCCCTCAAGTAATAAACATTACAAACTACTACTAAAACAATTTAAAGGCCAACTGAAACCCACTACTACCCACCGCGCAGTCTGATAGTTTATATATCAATGATGAAATATTAACATTGCAACACATGCCAATACGGCCTTTTTAGTTTACTAAATTGCAATTTTAAATTTCCCGGGACTTTTTTCTTGAAAACGTCGCGTAATGATGACATGTACTTCGTGACGTCACGGGCTGGTATGAATATGAGCGCTGCACACACACACAGCTAAAAGTCGTCTGCTTTAACGGCATAATTACACAGTATTTTAGAGATCTTTGTTGCTGAATCTTTTGCAATTTGTTCAATCAATATTGGCGAAGTCAAAGTAGAAAGATTGAGTTGGGAAGCTTTAGCCTTTAGCCACACAAACACACGGTGATTCCTTGTTTAAAATTCACGGAGGTGAAACTTTCCTATGGATCAGAATGGACATGGATCCCGACAACATGTCAACCAGCAGGTTTCAGTGGGAAAATTGTGGTTAAAAAGTCGGCACTTACCGGATATCAGCTGAAATTCTGCCTCCCGTACAGCTGCCGTCGACTTCCCTGAGACACTGCGCGTCAACACCCGGCCGTGGACGTACACTTCCGACTATCAGTTACTGTTAAACTCACTAAAACACTAGCATCACAATAGAAAGATCAGGGATTTCCCAGAATTATCGTAGTAAATGTCTCTAAAAACATATGAATCTGTCTCAATGCAACGCGATTGCAATCGCGTTTTTTTTTTGTTTTTTTCTAGTCCATCGCTATCAATATCCTCAAACACGAATCTTTCATCCTCGCTCAAATTAATGGGGAAATTGTCGTTTTCTCGGTCCGAATAGCTCTTTTTGTCGGAGGCTCCCATTAAAATCAATGTGAATATATGAGGAGCCATCACACGGGTGACGTCATCGTCTGTGACTTCCAGTAGAGGCAGGGCTTTTCTCCAGTTGCGAACTTTATCGTGGATGTTCTCTACTAAATCCTTTCAGCAAAAATATGGCAATATCGGGAAATGATCGAGTATGACACATAGAATGGACCTGCTATCCCCGTTTAAATAAGAAAATCTCATTTCAGTAGGCCTTTAATTGTCCTTATCGGTGAAGATCCAATATTAATAGTTTCAGCATGGAATCCCATTTAGGGACTTATGTAAGCTGGAACAAATGATTCATGTTTACAATGTTTCTTATGTGGAAATTTGCCTCAACATACGATCTTTTCTTTTTCACAAACCCTGTTCAAGATCCGATGAAGTTCGACATTTCTTTGTACTGCTTATGTAAAAGTTAGTTTATCTTTTTAAAATGTATATCACATTTTAAAATGGTGATGTTTTGGGGGCCAAGTACGGATAATGTTGATTTAATTTCATTTCAATGGGCAAGGCTGATTAGAGATTAGAGTGTTTTGCATTACGAGCTCTGTTATCGAACCACTTGAGCTTGTAAATTGAAGTACCACTGTATGTCCACACTGCAGACATGTTGTCCAGACAAAACCAGGTACCCTGCTTGCTTCATCGCAACATCCGGTTATATGCAGGATTCTTTTGGTAATAAAAGTATTTAGAAAAATGCTGCATTAGGCCATTTTGGTCAAAATTTTTCCATTGCCGAAAATATGGTGCATCACCAGGTATTATACTTCAATGTCATTATATTATATTTTCCATTGACTGGTCTGGAAAAGGCAGTCACATGGTCTAATGCAGATTGAAGTCCACCATTTAGTGATTGCTGACCTGGAGGCAGTGCAGCTGATTTAGCTCTGTGTGCTTGTATGTGAATCGGTGAATCAGAATTTGACCTGTACTTATAAAGGATCGAATTCGGTACCCATCCTTAGACTTAATAAGATATATATTTTGCCTGTCTTGATGTAGCAACTACAGTAGTAACAAAACATAATATCACTCTTAATATGTACAATATAGGACAGCATGCCGCTGTAAACAAATTAAAGGTTTTGTAATAAAAAAATCAAAAATCTGATTAGCAATATGTGTACCGTTAAAGCCCAATGAAGCACTCTGTGTGTATTTAGTAGCTAAAATGTGCATAGCGTGCAGTGCTGACCTCTGGTAAGACGATGAATGCTCCAGTCATGATGGTGAGGACAATGTTGATCCCAAACAGCCAGCGTAGAAATATGAAGTAGGAGGCCACACCAGATCCAAAATGGCCTCCAGACAAACAGACATCAGATTATAGTGTAAAACAATATCATATCATACCATCAAAAATTAAGGATTTTAAAAAGACAATAGGTCAGTGTTTCCCCTAAGTTTATAGCTTTGGTGCAGTAGGTGGAGGGCATCCAAACTCCAAAATAACCCACACAATCAAAATGAAGACGTCATTGAATGAATGTCACATTTAAAATTAAAGGTACTACACATACAGGCGATGATAAATTGCGAACAAATTTTGCCAACGCCATAAGATGTGGGCGTTGATGTGATGGCTCGCCACAAAAAACGAAACGTTAATAACTCGGCTCCACAAGTTTAGATCCTGATCATAATTAGTACAAATGATGATGAAGACACCTTCAAATGCTGTGTGGGTCAGTAGTAGGGTTTTCCCAATACAAATGTTTTACCAGTACCAAAATATATTTTGATACTTTGAAAATTGCCTAGGCTTCACGGTGGCAGAGGGGTTAGTGCGTCTGCCTCACAATACGAAGGTCCTGCAGTCCTGGGTTCAAATCCAGGCTCGGGATCTTTCTGTGTGGAGTTTGCATGTTCTCCCCGTGACTGCGTGGGTTCCCTCCGGGTACTCCGGCTTCCTCCCACTTCCAAAGACATGCACCTGGGGATAGATTGATTGGCAACACTAAATTGGCCCTAGTGTGTGAATGTGAGTGTGAATGTTGTCTGTCTATCTGTGTTGGCCCTGCGATGAGGTGGCGACTTGTCCAGGGTGTACCCCGCCTTCCGCCCGATTGTACCTGAGATAGGCGCCAGCGACCCCAAAAGGGAATAAGCGGTAGAAAATGGATGATAATTGCCTAAATAAAAGGGACCACAAAAAAATTACATTATTAGTTCTATTTTAACAAGAAATCGTACGGTACATTTAACATACGTTTTTCATTGCAATCGAAGAACAATTTTGTCCTTAAATAAAATAGTGAAAATACTAGACAACTTTTCCTTTATTAGTAAGCAAGCAAACAAAGGCTCCTAATTTGTCTGCTGTATGCAGTAACATATTGTGTCATTTCTCAATGTATTATTTCGTCAAAATTATGATGGACAAATTGAAAAATTTATCATTAATCTACTTGTTCATTTACTATTAATAGGTGCTTATTTTCTGTTTCAACATGTTCTATCTACACTTCTATTAAAATGAAATAGTCACTCATTATTTTGTTGGTCGGATGCTTTACATTAATTTTGGATGATACCACAAATTTAGGTATCGATTTGATACCAAGTAGTTACAGGACCATTTTGTGATCATATTTAAAGTTATCATGTGTCAAGGGACATATTTCCTGAATTGATTAACATAATATACATTTTTTTTAAAAGGAAAAAAGATTTTGTGAAGATAAAAATATCGATGTGATATCGACTACATACGCTCTTGTGCTTGATATCATTACAGTGGATGTCAGGTGTAGATCCACCCATGGCATTTGTTTACATTAAGGAGCGCCAGCTTGTTAGCGGTTAACTGTTGTATCGTCCTACGGTGTGTAATGAAGCATGTTTAGCTATTCCTTGTCCTGCAGGGATGATACTTGGAAGAAATGTACTTTATTTATCGCCATGGAGACAAGGATTAGTGATTTAGAAGTAGCTAAAACACTGCCGACTGCGGATGTACAGTATCCGCAAAGTGCGTGTGCATGGTCGAAAATGCTGCTCTGCTCGTAAAAAGGGTACCATTATTTTTTTGGAGGCAGTATAGTACGGTGTATGATTCATTACTATTGCAGTACTTAATTAGTATTGGTATACCATACAACCCTAGTCAGTATTTATTTGTAGACTTTCGTAGTGGGCGGAGCATGGTGCTTCATGCCATCTCCATTCAAACTGGTATTACACTATAGATGATCAGACACAGATATTAAACTGATGGGCAATGATTAATTGGGAATACATAATATCTACAAACCCCGCTTCCATATGAGTTGGGAAATTGTGTTGGATGTAAACATTAACAGAATACAATGATTTGCAAATAATTTTCAACCCATATTCAGTTGAATAAGCTACAAAAACAACATATTTGATGTTCAAACTGATAAACTTTTTTTTTTTTTCAAATAATCCTTAACTTTAGAATTTGATGCTAGCAACACGTGACAAAGAAGTTGGGAAAGGTGGCAATAAATACTGATTAAGTTGAGGAATGCTCATCAAACACTTATTTGGAACATCCCACAGGTGTGCAGGCTAATTGGGAACAGGTGGGTGCCATGATTGGGTGTAAAAGCAGCTTCCATGAAATGTTAAGTAATACCCAAACAAGGATGGGGCGAGGGTCACCAATTTGTAAGCAAATTGTCGAACAGTTTTAGAACAACATTTCTCAACAAGGTATTGCAAGAAATTTAGGGATTTTACCATCTACGGTCTGTAAAATCATCAAAAGTTTCAGAAAATCTGGAGAAATCACTGCACGTAAGCGATGATATTACAGACCTTTGTTCCCTCAGGCGGTACTGCACCAAAAACAGACATCAGTGTGTAAAGGATATCATCACATGGGCTCAGGAACACTTCATAAAACCACTGTCAGTAACTACAGTTGGTCGCTACATCTGTAAGTGCAAGTTAAAACTCTACTATGCAAAGCGAAAGCCATTTATCAACAACACCCAGGAACGCTGCCGGCTTCGCTGGGCCCGAGCCCATCTAAGATGGACTGATGCAAAGTGGAAAAAAGTTCTGTGGTCTGACGAATCCACATTTGAAATTATATTTGGAAACTGTGTGCTGAATGGTCCATACAGGTTTTGAAGCAACATACTGTATGTTGTCATCCAAGCAACGTTATCATGGATGCCCCTGCTTATTTCAGCAAAACCATGCCAAGCCACGTGTTACAACAGCGTGGCTTCATAGTAAAAGAGTGCGGGTACTTTCCTGGCCCGCCTGCAGTCCAAACATGTCTCCCATCGAAAATGTGTGGCGCATTATGAAGCGTAAAATACGACAAGACCCCAGACTGTTAAACAACTTAAGCTGTACATCTAGCAAGAATGGTAAAGAATTCCACTTTCAAAGCTTCAACAATTAGTTTCCTCAGTCCCCAAACGTTTATTGAGTGTTGTTAAAAGAAAATGTGATGTAACACAGTGGTGGTTCACTGAACATGCCCTTTCCCAACTACTTTGGCACGTGTTGCAGCCATGAAATTCTAAGTTAATATTTATTTGCAAAAAAAAAACAAAGTTTATGAGTTTGAACATCAAATATCTTGTCTTTTTAGTGCATTCAATTGAATATGGGTTGAAAGGGATTTGCAAATCACTGTATTCCGTTTATATTTACATCTAACACAATTTCCCAACTCATATGGAAACGGGGTTTGTAGGATGTGGGTGTGGCATGGCGCCAAATTTTGAGATGATAGTTCGCCACAAAACACGAAATGTTAGTAAGTCTGTTACACAATTTCCGATCTTGATCTTAATTGGCAGAAATTGTGTTGATGACTGTCTGAAGTGCTTGATGGGTCAGTACTTGCTCATAGCCATTCAAAGTGGGCAGAATCTGGCGGGGAAATCCACCCCACATCATTTCCAATAAAACTCTCATTACTGCCCTTCAGATGATTGGATCTTCTTCCTAACTGACCTGAATGAGGCTTTAAGTTCAGGGTGTGATCATGCTTTATACATTGATTTCAACACAACCCTTTCCATGTTGTGGTGAAAAAATTAAAACAGTCATAACTTCCTTTCATATGCTCTGATTTTCCCAAATGTTTTGATGGTGGGTTGGAGTGTTGGGTGCATCACAACTTTATAACTACTGCACTGAAATCATCGCCCCCTTGTGGTGAAAAAGTATATATGTCATAACTTTCTTCAACATGCTTCAATCTTCATGAAATGTTTGATGATCGGTAGGAGTATCGGATGCAATACAACTGCAAAACTGCAGAGGTACCAATATTGCCCACTTGTCGTGGTAAAATATAAATGTTGTTGGGTCAGCCTATCGGGAAAGACATGTCCGCAAGCATCATGCATGCCGGCCAACTCAGTGAACCCCGCAGTGTGATTATTAATTATTTTTGCATTTTTCTCCTCTTAGTATTGTGGGTGTTCTGATGATAAGCATATATTCCGCATATGGATGAAGACATATATGCTAACTGGATTACGATTTTTAATTTGCTCATTTAAGAGACGCAATCCCCTGCGCACAAGCTTAGTAGATAAAAGCCCTGCGTCTGTTAAGTTTATACGTGTTTTAACACGCAAACCTTTAGTAGATCAGGCCTGTTGTTCTTGTTATACACCAACTGTTTGATTGTAACCTGCGTCTAATTTGTAGTTTTAATTACCACATTTGTGAGTCGCATGTACTCTATAGGATACAACCAATGCAAATTAGCATTGAGCTAGCGCATTTTGAAAAAGCGTAGCCTTGCCTTTGAGGGCTTTCTATCAGGCATGTTTACTCTGTTGACATGGGGAATTGCAAGTACCTGTTTATGTACCAAGTGCCTGAGCCGATGCCAAGTTTGCAACCGGAAGTGATGTCAAGGTATCAAAATATAGTACAGTTGTATTTTAAGTGACTCGTTACCTGGGAGTACAGACGCTATTTGGTCAGTATTTATTAAAGTACCGTATTTTTAGGAGTATAAGTCGCTCCGGGGTATAAGTCGCACCTGCCGAAAATGCATACTATAAAGGAAAAAAACATTTATACGTCACACTGGAGTATAACTCACATTTTTGGGGGAAATTTATTTGATAATACCCAACACCAAGAATAGACATTTGAAAGGCAATTTAAAATAAATAAAGAATAGTGAACAACGGGCTGAATAAGTGTACGTTATATGACGCATAAATAACCAACTGAGAAGGTGCCTGGTATGTTAACCTAACATATTATGGTAAGAGTCATTCAAATAATTATAACATATAGAAAATTCCATAAGTTTACCAAACAATCTGTCACTCCTAATCGCTAAATCCGATGAAATCTTATACGTCTAGTCTCTTACGTGAATGAGCTAAATAATATTATTTGATATTTTACGGTATTGTGTTAATAATTTCACACATAAGTCGCTTCTGAATACAAGTCGCACCCTCGGCCAAACTATGAAAAAAACTGCGATTTATAGTCTGAAAAATACGGTACCAAATTTGGTGCCCATTTCTAATGAAGAATGCGGTTAAAGGTAGGGGAAACACTGATGACTGCCGCTGAAATTTCGGTGACTGTATTGCTCAAATGTTTTCTCAATTGACGAAAAGAGTGGTGTACTTCAAAGAAAGAAAACTAGAAAGGGTGAACTTTATTAAGCTGGTTAGGTTTAATCAAAGAGAGAAAATAAATCCTTACTTTCAATTTTTTTAATCCTCACTTCCCAAGGAATGAAGACAACCACAACGTTGTAGAGCACACGGGACAACTTTTTCAGCAGCTACAGAAAAAGAAAAACAAATGCATGTAAATCCTGTACGAAATGATCGTCATTGCTTCATTTAGTCACGGTTATAAACAGTGGAATTATTTACGACACAAATTTAGCCCTTGCTCTGCTCAGGCATTAGCAAACAGCTGCCTGCATGTCCACACACTGCCATTAAGGTTTAGGGCTGTCAAAAACAATGAATGAACTACTCATGTGATTGATTAATTACAAAACATTTCACAGTAATCATGTTTAATGACCACGTTATTTGTTTTGACTGTACAGTACATGCTTACTACCTTATTTACCCATGGATTTCTACCCCTGAAAAGTGTCACGGATTGTTATACGGTCATTGAATGCATACATCAGTGCAAAAATGAGCTGATGTGCTCAATGACACTGCAAAATACAGTAAATATACACACACATATATATATATATATATATATATATATATATAATAATATATAACATTTAAATAAATTAGCATGTTAAGCTATGCTGCGTTTTATTAAAGCGGAGAGCAAACTGCAAATTAATTATTCATCATCAGACAGCTTGCTTAAAAACTATTTATTCTAATGGGTCCTGAGCAGCCTGAACATGGTACTGTAATTAAACAGAGCAATAACAACAGGTCGCAAATCCCCTAATGCTTCCACTTCATTGCAAAACAAATCTTCCTTATGCATGCTGTTTTTCTGAAACAAAAAAAAACCGGAGAGAGATGTTGTAGCAATCACATCGTTTGAAGCCTCAGCAAAAGTAATCTACATATTTTATAACTGGATCAGATTTTATTGCATTTAAATAAAAATGACTGGAAATCTGCTTCTGTCAGCAGATATTCAACATTTTCTGTGACATATTTAGATGAACCTGACAGGTAATGGCAATAACATTAAAATGATATGCAGTATATAATATATTATTATATTGTAAGTGTCAACTCTGTAGTTTGGATCAGATAGAAAATCTCCCTGTTTGCTTTGGGTAAATAACATGCAATAATTTAACCCTCTCCTGACTTTATACCATCCAAAGATATAAACAATAGATCAGGGATTCCTCAACTGTGGTACGTGTACCACTAGTGGTACACTGGATCCATTTAGTGGTACGCCAAATAATCACTTAATCAAATATTCAAACACAGTGTTACTGTTCAAACTGTGTGTAATGTTACAGTGGCCAAAAATATAAAATTTACTTGTTAAATAAGACCTCTGCCTTGTTTTTAATGAATATGTAGGCCTACTACTACTACTACGCTATTGTATTTTATTGTTGGTCTTTATTCAAACAGAGAGACATGTACAAGATGGATATATATGTTTATATATATATATATATATATATATATATATATATATATATATATATATATAGTTTATAAATTATTTTGTATTAGATTGAGTAAAATATTATTTAATTACAGTACAAAGGGTGATTGTTGTAGTTAGTGTTGTCGTGTAGCTACTTGTAGTAGTGAGTCGCAGTTTATTTTCGTTCTAGTATTTGTAGTAGTGTACTTATAGTTGTTTTTGTTGTAATAGCTGTCATAGTGTACTTGTGGTATTTTATAGTTATAATACCTGTAGTGTTGTACTTGCAGTTTCTTGCAGTCGTGGTATTTGTCGTAGTGTATTGTAGTAATAGTACTTATAGTTGTAGTGCTTGTCGTAGTGCATTTTCAATTTCTTGTTGTTGTAGTCTTATAGTTGTATACCTTTAATTCCTTGCTGATGGTCTATTTGTAGTAGTATACTGTAGTGTTGTATACTTGTAGTTTCATATAGTTGTAATACTTGGAGTAGTGTACTTGTAGGGTCTTATAGTTATGGTGCCTGCAGTGTTGTAGTGTCCATTGTAGTCTACAGCATTGTATTTTCTTGTAGTTGTAGCACTTGTAGTAGTGCACTTTTAGTTTCTTGTTGTAGTCTTAAAGTGGTGTCATTGCACACAATTCAACAATTTCATTGGTCTGATGTGATGAAGCAAAACATTTTTGGCAGCGTGTGAAGCTTGTGAACCCAGAAAAATCTATTAAGTATCAGCAGCATGGTTAAAAGCGTGGGAAAAAGTAATGCATTATAATCAGAAAATGATGGCACATTACATGATTCTTGCAATGCTATAATGCTTTCTTTCTTTCTTTCTTTCTTTTAAATGGCCGCTGTTTTGACCAGGTACCCAGATCATGTCTTCAGTTTTGACTTTTCTATTTACTCTTGTGTTTAGTTTCTGGTTTATTGGGCCCCGTTCTGCACGCATGCCCTTGTTTGGTGATTAGTGTGCCCACCAGCTGTGTCCGCTGTTAGTGACAACTTGGGTTTGGTGCAGCCTGTCTCAACAACAGTAAGTTTGTGTGGTATGCAAGCTCCTCCTTACTCCCTTTCTTTAGATACTACAGCCAAATCCCAGTACACCCCCTCCCTCGCTACCACTAACCCTTATTCACTACCACTACACCCTCAAATTAAGTAAAAAGGGGTAGACATTTGTAATCTTCCCTAGGAATTTGGACACCACTTGCTATACGTCACTGCACATAAGCAACTATGCAAATACATTTGCACATACGTCCCACCTCGAGTTGTCCGGACACCAATATTGTGGTACTAAAATGCATATCGTTATGTATTCCGAAGCTTTTTGATACTTTTCAAAATAAAGGGACCACAAAAAAATTCATAATTGGCTTCATCTTAATAGAACATTTATGATAAAACTTATGATTAAACATATGTTTCTTACTGCACCCAAAGAACAATTAAGAAATATTTGAATTAAAATTTAAAGGCGCATTAAATACATATGCTGTTCTTATTGCTCTCAAAGAACGGTTTACAATTATTTTACATATTAGATAAAGCCTGCCATAATCTAGAATTAGGTTAGAATAGAATAGAAAGCTTTATTGACATTGTATCAAATGCTTCATGATTTATGGTTGCCAATTTTGATCTGTGCTTTAAGACAAATAGAGTCATTAGTAAATACTTGGGCTGCGAATCTTTGGGTGTCCCACAATTCGATTCAACGCGATTCTCGATTCAAAAACAATATTTTTCCGATTCATTCTATTCATTCAATACATAGGATTTAAGCAGGATCTACCCCAGTCTGCTGACATGCAAGCAGAGTAATAGATTTAAAAAAAAAAAGCTTTTATAATTCTAAAGGACAATGTTTTATCAACTGATTGCAATAATGTACATTTGTTTTACTATTAAACGAACCAAAAATATGACTTATTTTATCTTCGTGAAAACATTGGACACAGTGTGTTGTCAAGCTTATGAGATGCGATGCAAGTGTAAGTCACTGTGACACTATTGTTCTTTTTTTTTTTATAAATGTCTAATGATAATGTCAATGAGGGATTTTTAATCACTGCTATGCTTAAATTATAACTAATATTGATACTGTTGTTGATAATATTCATTTTTGTTTCACCACTTTAGGTTTGTTCTCTGTCGTGTTTGTGTCTCCTCTCAATTGCTCTGTTTATTGCAGTTCTGAGTGTTGCTGGGTCAGGTTTGGTTTTGGAATTGGATTGCATTGTTATGGTATTGCTGTGTGTTGTTTTGTTGGATTGATAAAAGTAAAAAATAAAATACAACATCAAAAAAAAAATAGATTTTTTTAAAATGAGAATCGATTCTGAATCGCACAACGTGAGAATCGCGATTCAAATTCGAATCGATTTTTTCCCACACCCCTAGTAAATACTGAAAACAATAAAGCTAAATTAACACATAGTACATGTAGCAAGTAAAACATACATTGTTAAAAATAAAACATAAATGAAATAGTGGGATTTTTTTACAAACTTCAGTCAATTCACGTGCATTATTTTACATTACATGGGTGGTTTGGACTGCACTAATTATTTTCAACAAGTCAACCAGCTGTATGCGTGTCTTGTATCTACTGTATATGTGCACCAGGGAAGCTGTTAACTATATTACCTGCCATGCTTTAAACTCCTTGTGTAGGTCTGGATGTTTGTTATTTAAACCTAACTGAAGCAACTGTTGTAATGCTGTATTGACACATATGGCAAGGCATGTTTATAGTGTCACCTTTATCGGTAGTTTTGAAGCCCGAATACCTTCATATTGCCTTCCACACACCCTTTTTATTAACCAGCAGAATTGAATTTTTTTTGGTTATTATTCCTTTGGAAGCTTTTTCTGATTGTATGCGCTCAGTGTGTGTGTTTTGACACACAAGCGTGCTGTGCCTCAGCTCAGCAACGTCACCGCCGCACCGCAGCATATGTGGATGATAAATAACTACGGGTGTTTTGTAAAGCCAGTAGTACCTTTTTTAATTCATTAGTACAGTGGTACTTTGTTAATAGCGGTGTACTGTACTGTAATGTATGGGCAGTGAGCGATCCTTGGGGGGCAGGGCGGAAGTTACCAAATAAAGACAAAAAACTACAAATGACTGTCTCTGCTTTATTGATTACATATAAAGTACTGGTAGCCAGTTGCTTTTATCTCTCTCAGCATGTGTGATACTGTGTGTAGATATGCTCAAACCTACACTTTCAAATCCGCACTGACCATAAACCACTGATCAGCCTCCTAAACTCAAGGGCACTGGATGAACCTCAATCTCGTTACCCTGCGTAATGACAATAAAGCTGATTCTGATTCTAATCTTCCACCTCGAGTGTTGCGATTCAGACTGAGGCTCCTCCGTTTCTCATACACAATAGTGCACGTGCCCGGGAAAATTTGATTACAGCAGATGCTCTGTCTAGAGCACCACTCCAAGAGACAGCAACAGACCAGGAAAGCACACTTCAGAATGAGGTCAGAGCTCAAGTCAATGGGGTGGTACAGAACTTCTTGGGTTCACCAGAGAAATTGCTACAATTAAAGAAAGCGCAGGAGGAGGATCCAGTGTGCAGAAAGCTGTCCTCTCTCATTATTGCAGGCTGGGGAAAGAAGAATTCGGCTCCAGAGCTAAAGCCGTACTGGCAGCACAGACATGATCTTTTAATTGTCGATGGTCTTTTAATGAAGGGAAGAAGAAAAGTGATCCCGAGGAGCATACAAGGGGACACCCAAAACATAATTCATCAAGGTCATCAAGGAATGTTAAAATGTCTTGCTCATGACTTTCTCAGCAGATCAAAGAGAAGGTAAGCCAGTGTGAAAGCTGTGCAAAAGAATGTTACATCTCACCTGAACCCTTGCTTTCTACACCCTTGTCCTCACGACCATGGCAACACTTTGCTGCTGATCTTTTTGAATGGAAGAATGGACAGTTTTTATAGTTATTGGTGACTATTCAAGATACATCAAGGTTGCTAGTCTCCAATGTACGACATCATCAGCTGTGGTGTTGAGAATTAAATCCATTTTCAGCTGTCACAGGGTTCCAAACAAACTCATCACTGATAACGGCCCTCAATTTTCCGCCGCAGAGTTCGCAGACTTTGCACAAGACTACAACTTTCAACATGTCACTAGTAGCCCACGGTATCCCCAGAGCATAACCGCCACGTCACTGCTACAGAAAAGTGAAGATCCCTTCAAAGCACTGATGGCGTAAAAACCAACCCCCCTTGCTGATTGGGTATCACCGGCTCAGCTCTTGATGGGGCGCAAGATTCAGAAACCACTCCCTGAGTGCCCGAGCACTCTCACACTCGCGTAGCCAAATTTGGAAGCATTTGATGCAAAAGACAGACCACTCAAAATACAGTAGGTCAAGGGATATAACCTACACCACAGAGCATGTCAGAAGCCACCTCTGCAGCCGGGCCAAAAAGTTTGGATAAAGAACGCGCCACACCAAGGGGTTGTCTCTCGTTCGGCAGCGACAACACTCTCCTATGAGATCCAAACTCCAACAGGCTACACCAGGAGGAACCGATCACATCTGAGAGAGGTTACATCGCCACCTGTCAGGGGCCCGGATTCTCTGGTCCTTACTCTAGTTCTAAGAACAGTAATGCCTGTCAAGAGTCTGAATTTGTAGCTAGAGTTGTGAGTATAACAAAGAAAAAAAAGTAAAGAATAAGATACATTTTAATTGATTTAGTCAGAGAGTTTTGGGGTTAAAACAAGTTAACCTAATGCATACCACTGTCTCTATGTTTTCTGTGGGGCAAACATTTAGTTAAAGGGGGAAGATGTAATGTGTAGGCAGTGAACGATGCCTGCGCGGGATTGGGGGCAGGGTGGAAGTTACCAAATAAAGACGAACAACTACAAGTGACCGTCTCTGCTTCATTGATTTCATATAAAGTACAATTGTACACAACATGTAAAACCGTATAGTCCCACCATTACACAACAAACCGGGCAGCAATCGAGTTAATGACTAAGATCGTTTTTTGAATGTTTTCTATTCGTCGTGCTTCGGTTGATGAATAAACTAAGAACTACACGGAGAAGAAGCCGCCATCTAAGACTGTTGTGTCTTCTGAATTTTTTGAAGATATGCAACGATATGCAAGCTTTGAAGTATTATTTTTTTTAGTATTGTTACTAAGTATTTTAGCCTAACGTTAGCTAGCATGACTAACTGGCTCCACCTCGCCTCAAGCTCTGCAGCCAGCTAGACGGCCTGTGTGACCTCCAGCTCGCCTGCTGCAGAGGCACCCGTCTGGCGCCCTCACCCCTTATCCTCGTCGGCCAAGAGTTTGGCTGTTCAATGGTTGCTTTTTGCGCTATTGGCAGCAACACTCAGAACCCGTGCGTGGACCTTAAAATATAATATAATATAATATAATATATCTTTATTGTAATCGTACAACAAAACTGCAAGCAAACTAAATTACTGCAAATTCATAATGACAAATAAAAAATAAGAACATGGTTCTCAGATAAATAGATAAAAATAATACATAAAATAGATAAAATACCAAGCACACAGCTCACATGCACAGTCATTCTTTTTTATGCCTTATGTTCAGCGACACTATTGCTCTCGGGTAAAAAGTGTTCTTAAATCTGTTTGTTCGGCATTTTATTGTCCTGTATCTCCTGCCCGAGGGCAGCAGTTCAAAAAGTTTAGGTCCGGGGTGAGATGGATCCCTTATGATGTGTTGGGCCTTTTTGAGGCACCTGGCACTGTACAGTTCATTGAGGGAGAGGAGAGAGCAGCCAGTGATCTTCATGGCAGTTTTTATGTCCCCCTGAAGTGCATTTCTCTTTGCCACTGTGCAGCTGTCATACCATACACACATGCAGTATGTCAGCACACTCTATTGAGCAGTGATAGAAAGACACAAGCAGTTTTTGTGACAGGTGGTTCTTTCTGAGGAGTCTCAGAAAGTAAAGTCTCTGCTGGATCTTTTCGATGGTCACTGAAGTGTTCGCACTCCAAGACAGGTCTTCCTCAATCTGGATGCCCAGGAACCTGAATTTAGAGACCCTTTCCACATAGTCCCCGTTGACATACAGTAGTTGGATGTTTATGGGTTTTTTTCTTCCAGAAGTCCATGATCAGCTCCTTCGTCTTGGTGGTGTTAAGGACCAGGTTGTTTTCTCTGCACCACCCAGTCAGTCACTCCACTTCATTTCTGTAGGCAGACTCATCCCTCCCAGAAATGAGTTCCACTACTGTGGTGTCGTCTGCAAATTTAGTAGTGGTATTGCTGGCATGAGCAGGGGTGTAGTCATGAGTGTAGAGGGTGTAGAATAGGGGGCTTAGCACGCAGCCCTGGTGGGAGCCGGTGCTGATGGATGCTGACAGGTAGGAGCCTACTCTCACCCTCTGAGAGCGATTTGTCAGGAAGTCAAGGATCCATTGACAGATGGCGAAAGACAGACCCAGCCCCGTCAGTTTGGGCATCAGTCTGTGGGGGAGGATGGTATTGAACGCAGAGCTAAAATCAACAAAGAGTAGCCTTTCATAGCTCCCCTGCTGCTATCGATGGCTCAGAGCAGTGTGGAGGGCTGTTGCGATAGCATCCTCTGTAGATCTGTTGGCCCTGTAAAAGTCCAATGGTGAAAGTCCAATGCAGGTGGCAGATTCCAGGTGATGTGCCCCCGAACTAGAGTGTCAAAGCACTTCATATGATTGGGGTAAGGGCCACTGGACGGTAGTCATTCAAGCTGTTTACTGCAGTTTTTTTGGCAGTGGGACAATAACAGAGTCCTTTAGACAGGGTGGGACGATGTACTGGGACAGGGACTGGTTCAAAATCCTGGTAAAGACAACAGCCAGGTGGTCTGCATAGGTCTTCAGTACACATCCAGGTATGCCACCTGGTCCAGCAGCTTTCCTCGGGTTCACCCTCCTTAGTGTGTGCTGCACTTCATGTTCCTCCAACATGTGGACGTTGTCACGGGTTGAGGGTTGTGATGCGACTGCATGCGGTTGCTCCACCTGGAAGTGAGCGAAGAAGATGTTCAGTTCCTCTGCCAGCGAGGCGTCTCCGTCAGCCACAGTGAGGTTGTTGGATTTGTAGCCAGTGATGTGCTGCACCCCCTGCCACACCTGCCTTGTGTTGTAGCTCCTGAGGACCCTCTATTCTCTTCTGATATGCTGTCTTGGCCTCTCTGATGCCTCTCCTCAGGCTGGCTCTGGCAGCACTGTACTGTGCCCCATCACCACACCAAAATGCCCTGTTCATTTCCTTCTGCAGGGTCCTGACCTCACCAGTCATCCATTGCTTTTGGTTCCGATAGACCTTCTCGGTCATAACAATATCCGTGCAGAACTTGAAACAGCTCAGCACGGATAAAGTGTAGTCCTCCTGGTTCTGCTGTTCAAAGATGCGCCAGTGTGTTCCTTCAAAGCAATCCTGGAGCTGCTGATGGGCGCCCTCAGTCCAGATTTGATCAGATTTAGACCTTCACAGCTTCTAGAGCGCCGTCCCTGCTTAGGTCAGCCTCATTGGCCACGAATTTGGCTTACTCATGGATGCCCTCCGCGCCATCAGCAGCGCTGCCCATGACTTGGGCCTTAAACTCTTTGGCTGCTGAAAATCTGGCGGCACTCAGCCAAAGATGTAACCAGTGCGTGGATGCCCGTCTGGCGTTCGACTCGACACCATGATTCGTCCCCGGTGGCTTCAGGTACACTTATCCTGGCGACCCACCACCAAATCCTTCCGTGATGTAGACTTGTTTTTGTTTGGGATGTCTAGAATCAGCCCCTTAAGGGGTGGTGTGCACTGTCATGATCTGTTGCCTACATCATGTCTTTAGGTTTGAGTTTTGTATGTATTCTTATGTTTACTTTCTGGTTTATTGAGAGCTGTTGTCTACACCTGCCCCCGTTATGTGATTAGTGTCCCGAACAGCTGTTTTTCGTTAATCACGGCCCCTTACATACCCAATCTTGCCAATTAATTTGTTCGCTATTAACAACAATTTATGTTCCGTACAGCCTCTCTCAATGGCAGTAAGTTTGTGTAGTATGCTAGCTCCTTCTTACTCCCTTTCTTTAGATACTACGTAGTTTTTCTTTAAGTGGCCTTGAGCTTCCCGTGCATGCTCCCTGGCGGCACGGTTTCCCATTTTGGATTTTTGCTTAATCTTTGGGGTTTAAAAGTCTCTCACCTGCACCCGGGGAACACGGCCTCGCTACCATGCATTCTGAGCATAACAGACTGCTCTACAGGAGCAGTTGAATAATTACCTTTTTTTTGGTTTCTGTCACTAACAACTAATACAAAACAATTTTATTTTTCATACCAATGTCGCCCATCAATTATCGCAGCTAATAAGTGGCAGGCTTGAGTATGGTAAACTAATTTTCATGAAGTAGGAATATTATTTACAAATCAATTTTTTTCATAGTGATAGAAATCTGTTCACAACACAAATATGTTTCCTAACATAATTAAAACCCTCTAAACATGAAAAAAAAACATCTAGTCACCTTTACATTCATTCTAACCAATGTAATAATATTGAGTGCATTCTACTTGTAGGTACCATTGCTCTGGCCTTTGTCAAGGCGTCTATCACTAAGTGTAAAAACTTTGTCACATCCTGGGTAATTCCTTTAAATTAGAACTGGGATTTGATGTGCTGAAACCACAGGCATAAGTTGTTCTGCAATAACTTGGTTAACTTGACACTCGCAGCGAAGACAGCCTCAGACATTAGTTGCAACAGAAAATTGCGTGTCCCGTCGCGTTTTCCCCCCGTCTTTACGTACCGCTAATATCAAAGGCTCACCAATGTGGGGACGTGTGCAGGGGTCAAAAAATAAGTTCATAAACAGTTATATGTTCTGAAATTAACACTAACAACCGCTTCATTGCCATGATCCAAGAGTTGCTGTTAACCTTGAAACTGAAGTCCTGCTTGGTGACTATTTTTTAATAAAAAATAAGACAAATAATGCACATATAAGACATGGATAGGACTTAATTTAAAGAGACCTTCTTGGCATTTTCATAAAATCACATTGAAATGTTTTTCTTTGTATGACAATTATTGAATAATACATTTAGTTGATAACTTGTGAGTGTAATTTTGTATACATACATCAGCTCCTGCTGTCTGATAGCCTCTTGTCCTTGTTAGTCGCCCCTCATACTTCAGTACAATCTCTCTGGCATGCCTGAAAAATACAAGATAACGGTAGCTAAGCATTTTGTATTTCTAAAATGTGCGTGTCAAAAATGTTTGCATATTGTTGCAAGCAATGACGTTTTCCTAATGCAGTCTCTTCACTCTCCAACATCTCTCTTTGCATGACAAATAAGGATATTTTTTACCTTCAGAATCCAGAGGAAAAAAAAAGTTAAATTAACATTTTTTTGATAGTAAACTAACCACTAATTAAAAAAAGGTTTCAACTGCACAACTGGACATCAGTTTGTTTAATTCGTATCCCAGTTGTATGGTAATTCTGGCAGAAAATACCTTAATTATTTGATCCTCTGAGTATTTTTACTTGGGATGTCCAAGTCTGTTATCAGCAAAACACTAAATAAGATTATGTGATAAAATAAAATAACATTTTAAAATAAAAGAAATGCATTAAAACAAATTAGCTAGCTTGATACTCATTTAAATTGTATGTACAATATAAACGTTATTAATTAGCATTTGCGATTTTACTTGGTGAATTTAACACCTCCAAATTTGTCAATTGATTGATTGATTGATTGATTGAAACTTTTATTAGTAGATTGCACAGTTCAGCACATATTCCGTACAATTGACCACTAAATGGTAACAACTTGTTTAAGTCCACGTAAATCAATTCATGGTAATCAAAGCTACAACTAAGATGCACATTACAATCACACAGCTGGTGAGTAATAAGTACAATATTTACAGTATCAACACATTGTAGGACTCAACAAAAGACACAACTGACACAATATACTACTTGCTGGCTTTGATACTCAGAAGCGCCAGAATCCAGCAAGCATAGCCCAAAACTTTACTAACATTTTCCATTACGGAAAACTGTAAAAAATATAGATGATTTGTGCTGATATTGTATCAGATCGATATCAGTATCGGCCAATAGTCAAAGCTACACTATCGGTATCATTTAGGAAGTGAAATGACAAAAAACGAGACACCCCTAATGTTTACCCCTTACAGACATACAGCATGAACAGTTCTTTTGAAAGTTTTTTTTTTTTTTTTTTTTTAAAGACAGAATATTTACAAACATTCCAGAAAACACAATTAATTGTCAGTTTTTGTAAGTAACATTTGATCCCCTACCAGCTGGCAAGCATTCTTTTTAGTCCTTTCTTTGTGTCCCCTGATTGACATTAAAGAATAATTGAAGTCTTTAAACACAAATGAGTTATTCCCTTTAAGAAAGTACTCCTAATCTTAACTCATTATGCTTATAATAAGCCTGTTACATGAAACAGTCTTTTCATTCCAACACGTACACCACACCACCTGGGACCAAACGAAAGAACTGATCTCAGGGACAAGATTGTAGACCTACACAAGACTGGAATTGACAATAAGAGCATCACCAAGAAGCTTGGTAAGAAAGAGAGCATTATTGGTGCAACAATTGACAAATGTAAGAAACACAAGGTAACAGTCAATCACCCTCGTTCCGGAGCTTCATGCAAAATTTCATGCAGAGGGATAAGGACGATTGGGAGAAAGGTAAGGGGCATAAAAATGATGTACTGCTACATCTTTGTAAGTGGTAAACCTACAAAATAAGCAGGGGCTCAAATACATTTACTCTGCTGTTCATTTTGTCCTTATTTAAGCCTCTATCATTTACTTACAGTACAAACAATTTCAAATCACTACGTACTCTATTGTGAAACCATTTTGCACTTTATGTTCTATTCATATCTATCATTCCTCTATTCAGTTGATATTGTGTGTGTTCATACACACTTCTCTATTTTCAAGTTACTGTACATTCAGCATTTGGTTCATCAATATTAAAAATATTAAAACCCCTACTGATTAGTTGTAATTAGTATCTAACATGCAGTGGCTTATCTTTTTCCACAAGGCTTTTTGACAGTCTCTGGTGTAATGCCGTTTTGTGGGCGTGCCTCCAATTCGAAAGCGTATTTCCCGTGTCATGTTTGTTGTATTTAGCGCTCCATATCGAGTCTACTGACAGATATAAGCTGGAACTGTACGCTACTTTATATTAGAAATGGCAACAGCGGAGTATGAATGCCCCATAATATGAGGATAGAGAAAAATAAAGAGCTTATTGACTACAATGTTGGCGCTGACTACAATGGCAGATGCAAGCAAGTTTTTGGGATTTATGCAGATCCCAAGAACACATCAGCAGGTACCAATAAAATTATGTCTCCTAATAGGTACCATTTTGGGTTCCGTATACCCACCAAAACAATACCCGTATTTTGAAAGACTGTACATCGGACTACAATCCATCAAGCGGTACAGCTTCGTAGCTTACCAAAGTTGCACTAAAACAATTTGACAGATTTTTGACAGTGTGTAATGTCCTATATTCTCAATGAAACATCAAAGTTTTGGGTTTGCTTACTTACCTGTACTTGCCAATGTCATTTATTGAACAGAAGGTGTCAGTCTGCAGTCCACACGTATCTCTTATGTGTGACTGCCATTTACTGCTCACACTTATTATTACACCATGCATCCATCCATCCATTTTCTACCGCTTATTCCCTCTCAGGGTCGCGAGGGGCGCTGGCCCCTATCTCAGCTACAATCGGGCGGAAGGCGGGGTACACCCGGGACAAGTCACCACCTCATCGCTGTGCCAACACAGATAGACAGACAACATTCACACTCACATTCACACACTAGGGCCAATTTAGTGTTGCCAATCAACCTATCCCCAGGTGCATGTCTTTGGAAGTGGGAGGAAGCCGGAGTACCCGGAGGGAACCCACGCATTCACGAGGAGAACATTCAAACTCCACACAGAAAGATCCCGAGCCTGGGATTGAACCCAAGACTGCACGACCTTCGTATTGTGAGGCAGACGCACTAACCCCTCTTCCACCGTGACAGAGGGTTAGTAAGCACAACCAAAATTATTACGTACATGAGGCGCACTGGGTTATAGGGCGCATTGTCGATTTTTGAGAAAATGAAAGGATTTTAGGTACACCTTATAGTCCGAAAAATACAGTACCCACCTGCATCCACGTACCAATTAGTAGTGTTAAAAAGCACGGTTCTAATGCCAAGAACGTGAGAGCTGTATCTTATCAACAATTTCTTCTATCATGGCCTTGTATGTTTCTACCTATTTTTGTATGTTATTGCTAAGTTCCTTGTCTTTTTGAGGTTCTTGTTGCTTTGTTTCTGTTGAACTTGTTTGCCTTTACCTTTGAATTCTTTAAAAAAAAAAGTTAGCAATTTCATTGGGCCTCATTTTGGTTATTTTTAATTTCTGTCTAATGTGGGTCCTGGATTTGTGTGTATTTGCCTGTGGACTGTTGCAACCTTTGTGAGCTGCAGCATACGATAATTATTGTATTTGTATGATAAATTCACTTTCTGTATATTGTACAATCAATAATTCCAAAATTCCATATCGTAGGATAATTTCACCCTTCAAAAAATATAAACAAAACAGAAAACATCCTGCACTTTGCTGATGTTGTGCATTGTCTCACGTCACCCCTTGCAGCCAAGTGGCTCACTATTTTGCCAGAGGCAGTTTTATTATCACAGGGCTGTCAGTTACTGTGATATTGTATATCATCTTTTATTAGCCTACTTATGTATGTATACATTATTGTTTGCTCCCTTGAGAGATATTTACTAGTTTTGGGTTTTACTTTTTGACAACTTTACACTTATCATAGATAGGCCAATAGAGGGCGCACTCTTAGTTAGGTGAGCTCCTGCCCATGTAACTTGGCATTTTAGAATTGTGATTAGTACTTTGAGACATTTTTTTTATCATGTCCACATATTTCAGTGGGCAAGTTGTGTGTTTTTGTATCACATGTTTTACCGTTCTGTGTTGGTTTTTGATGACTGTGTTGGTTTTTGATTAATCAGAAAGGCTTTATTATGAGTTTGTGCAAGTCACACTCCTGTAATGTACATGGTCAATAATAAATGATGTGGCCTGCCAAACTACAACAGTTTTTACTCCATGTTTTACAAATAAACTTGGGATAATCTGCTGGCTGTAGTTTGGGGACTCGCAACCTGAAGTAAATAATTATGCTACAAAAGTACTAGTTGGAACCTGTACCACAGTTTAAAAAACACTGCTTCCATTCGTTCTACCTCTGAGTGAGGTGGCACCCCAGTTTACCCCTAGTCTGCGGGATGGTCCACAGGGGGGATTTACGTAATCTGTGTGACGTGAGAGTATACCCATCATCCATTTTCTACCGCTTATTCCCTTTGGGGTCACGGGGGCGCTGGTGCCTATCTCAGCTACAATCGGGCAGAAGGCGAAGTACACCCTGGACAAGTCGCCACCTCATCGCAGTGTGAGAGTATATTTCAGGCTTAACATGGAATCCACTGCATGAGAAGAAGTGGGTAGCGGTCAAAATTATCAAGATTGATTGACACGAGACTGGCCCCAAAAGTCAGTTCAAAACTTGAGAGACTAAAATTTATGCAGCAAATTCCTAAAGACATTAGAATAACATTAGAGGAACTTGGACCAGTGTAAACACACTGGCAGATACTTTTTAAACTTTAAAGGCCACAATCCAGTGCAGCAAACACTTTTATTTTGTATAAAGAGAAATGTTTTAAAGTTTTGAACTCTCACAAAAGAAATAGACCAAAATCAAATATCTACTACAGAGGATGTTGGTTCTCCAAATAAAAATAACAGTGAAGGGAGAGGTAAGAAATTTGGCCCCTGGAACAAATCAGTTGAACAGACCCTCTGCACAGGGTCTACTGTAATATTTTACTCTCATAGATGGTCCTGGGTAACATTTAATTGGACATACATTTCCTTAAAATATGATAGTTTTAAGCTACTGGTACAAAACATTGTCATATCCCATCTGGCAACATTGCTGATCTGCAGATTTAAAACCGTATTTTTGACACTGCCCCTGCATCCCGATGATGATTTCTAAACAAAATGGACGAAGACAGACGCACAGTGACCCAAAAGCCAACCCCACGAACACTCACTCCCCACCGATTACATTTGTGTGCATAAAAAACGCAATCTTAACAGTAAAAATAATAAGATCGGAAATAGTCCACAAAGTGATTGGAATCACAGAACGAGATCAAAATAAAAGTACACTAGTTGTAGCACGAATGATCAGTGCAAATGCGGAGCAGTGTGAGCCTGCAAAGGGAGGAGCGTACCAGTTCATCACGGTACAAATGATCCTGCGTGACTACAGCCTAAGAATAAAATCGGGGATAAAATGTGCAACTTGAAATAATATATGAGCTATTATTATGGCAGTGGAAGTGATCAGAGAGATTCAGTCTGAGATTAAAGGGGATGTAAAAATGCAGAATTGCCTCCCATACTTGATGGGGTAATAAAGCTCTGCAGTAATAACAGAGTGGCCATAAAAAACCTCCTATCAATGGCACGTACTCAGCACATCTGAGAAGCTCTCTGTCTTTATCGAGCTCCTCCCTCCATGCTGCCTACGTTTAGTGAAACCATGAACCTGTGAAAGCCTTTCAACTAAAGCAGTGGTCCCCAACCACTGGGCCGCGGCCGTGGCCCAATTGGTACCGGGCCGCAGAAGAATTTAGTATTCATTTTTATAAAAAAAAAAATACATAATTTTTTTATTTTTTTTTTATATTAAATCAACATAAAAAACACAATATACACTTACAATTTGTGCACAAACCACAAAAACCTCCCTTTTTCATGACAAAAACGTGCCTTTTTCATGAAAAAAAAAAAAAAAAAAAGACAAGATATTTAATGTTGGAACTGAAAAACTTTATTTTTGTGTGTGTCAAACAATCATTAACTTTGAATTTGATGGCAGCAAAACATTGTAGAAAAAAAGTTGGCACAGGGGCATTTTTACCACTGTGTTACATGGCCTTTCCTTTTAACAACTCTCAGTAAACGTTTGGGATCTCAGTCGACACATTTTTGAAGCTTTTCAGGTGGAATTCTTTCCCATTCTTGCTTGATGTACAGCTTAAGTTGTTCAACAGTCCGGGGTCTCCGTTGTGGTATTCTACGCTTCATAATGCACCACACATTTTCAATGGGAGACAGTTCTGGACTAAAGGCAGGCCAGTCTAGTACCTGCACTCTTTTACTACAAAGCCACGCTGTTGTAACACATGCAGAATGTGGCTTGGCATTGTCTTGCTGAAATAAGCAGGGGCGTCCATGAAACGGGCGTTGCTTGGATGGCAATGTATGTTGCTCCAAAACCTGTATGTACCTTTCAGCATTAATGATGCCTTCACAGATGTGTAAGTTACCCATGCCTTGGGCACTAATATACCCCCTTACCATCACAGAAGCTGGCTTTTGAACATTGTGCCTTTAACAGCCTAAATCATTCTTTTCCTCTTTAGTACGGAAAACACAACGTCCACAGTTTCTAAAAACAATTTGAAATGTGGACTCGTCAGACCACAGACACTTTTCCACTTTGCAACAGTCCATCTTAAATGAGCTCGTGCCCACCGAAGCCGGCAACGTTTCTGGGTGCTGTTGATGAATGCCTTTGGCTTTGCATAGTTAAAGGTAAGTTAAAGTACCAGGGACGGTCACACACGCACTAGGTGTGGTGAAATTTGTCCTCTGCATTTGACCCATCCCCTTGATCACCCCCTGGGAAGTGAGAAAGCAATGGGCAGCAGCGGTGCCGCGCCCGGGAATTATTTTATGATGATTTAACCCCTAATTCCAACCCTTGATGCTAGTGCCAAGCAGGGAGGTAATGGGTCCCATGTTTTTATAGTCTTTGGTATGACTCGGCCGGGGTTTGAACTCACAACCTGCCGATCTCAGGGCGTACACTCTAACCACTTGGCCACTGAGTAGATGTAGTGATGAACTGTAGATACTGACAGTGGTTTTCTGAAGTGTTTCTGAGCCCATGTGGTGATATCCCTTACACACTAATGTCGATTTTTGATGCAGTACTGCCTGAGGGATCAAAGGTCACAGGCATTAAGTTTTGGTTTTTCGCCTGGCCGCTTACGTGCAGTGATATCTCCAGATTCTCTGAACCTTTTGATTGTATTACGGACCGTAGATGATGAAATCCCTAAATTCCTTGCAATAGCTCGTTAAGAAATGTTGTTAAACTTCTGGACAATTTGCTCACGCATTTGTTCACAAAAAGGTGACCCTCGCCCCATTCTTGTTTGTGAATGACTGATCATTTCTTGGAAGCTGCTTTTATACCCAATCAGGGCATCCCCCTGTTCCCAATTAGCCTGTTTACCTGTGGGATTTTCCAAATAAGTGTTTGATGAGAATTCCTCAACTTTCTCAGTCTTGTATGCCACTTGTGCCAGCTTTTTTGAAACATGTTGCAGGCATCAAATTCTAAATGAGCTAATATTTGCAAAAAAAAAACAAAGTTTACCAGTTTCAACATTAAATATCTTGTCTTTGCAGTCTATTCAATTGATTATAGGTTGAAAAGGATTTGCAAATCATTGTATTCCCTTTTTATTTACGATTTACACAACGTGCCAACTTCACTGGTTTTGGGGTTTGTACATTATATTTACTTTGGTGGAAGACACATTACGTTTTCCTGAATAATGTCTGCACATACTCAGTAACATGCAATAGTCCATTGCATGAGAGGAGTGGAGGGAGCTGTCGAAATGATCATGATTCATTAAGCATTTTGGTTTATGTTAAAGCGCATTAATTAAGACAAAAAAATAAATAATTGTTTTAAATAAAATAAAACTATATTAAATATTTTTATATGACGTTTAGGGGCTCCTCGAAATCTTGGTGTTCCAGGTTCCTGCTGGGGAAAGAAGCTAAAGTGTCTTGTTTTCTAGTTAGCATTTAAGCTAGATAACCTTTAGCACGGTAGCTTGCTTCTCCAGGAAAAGCAATACCACTGGTTATCAAGTGTGGTAATCAATTACAGTTAACAATAATTTTAATTTGAAACGGTAATACTAACCGTCAAGAGCAATTTACTTGTAGTTGGCCGCCATAAAGGAAGTACTGTTATTAGAGATGTTTGATAATATCAGGCCAATAAATGCTTTAAAATGTAATATCGTAAATTATCGGTATCTGTTTCAAAAAGTAAGATTCATGACTTTTTACCTCGTCATGCTCTCTCAGGGAGAGCATGTACCAAATTCCGAGCTGCTGTTTTGAGGCATATTCCAAAAAAAAAATTGTGACTTTGTGACTTCAATAATAAATATGGCAGTGCCATGTTGGCATTTCTTTCCATAACTTAAGTTAATTTATTTTGGAAAACCTTGTTACATTGTTTAATGCATCCAGTGGGGCATCACAACAAAATTAGGCATAATAATGTGTTCATTCCACGACTGTATATATCGGTTGATATTGGAATCGGTAATTAAGAGTTGGACAATATAGGCTATCGGCAAAAAAGCCGTTATCGGACATCTCTAATTGCTATACTTGTTTTATCACAAAGATAGCCTTTTGTCTTATTCAAATAGTGAAAATACAGTACATGCATATTTATTTGAATTAGGAAGACAGAAAGCATACTTCAAGACTTTGAGCTTGCGTCTCATTGGCCAGGGTCTTGTCCGAATGTTGGCAATGATCTCCTTCTGATACTGAATGTTCTGGAACATTTCCTCCGGGTCATTGCTGTCCACTCGTTCATCCTCTTTGTCTTCCTCATCAGAGGAACTGTAGAATAATATGTGATAAGAAGCAGGATAAGAAATCATAACAATGGCTAATATATATTTCGTTCAAAATAAACCAAACAGATCATCACAATCTTAATGTCAACTTCCGTTTCCCCACCCGTCATTTTGTTGTCCACCAACTGATTTTTATTTTTATTTTTTTGCATTTCCGATACCTTTTACTGTTGGTGTGGGGTGGAGCAACCAAGCACCTCTGCAGCTGTTCTGAAAAAAAGTGTTGTTCTTAACAAGGTCACTTAGTTCCTTTTCAGTGTTTGTCTTAACTTGGCTTCAAACTGAACTTTCTGAATATAACACGGTTCGGCTGTCAAATTATTTCATAAAACTTAAAAGATAATCTAAGCCTCGGCTTTCCTTTACAAAAATGAGTGCTGGACAATTACTACTATTAATCATAGGTTTTTTCAAATAAAAGTCAGAAATACACTACTTTATCATTAATCATTTTTTGAATTTTACGCAATCACACACACCAAGAATTCAAGGAACTGTGTCACATATGATAGCCTGAAATGTAGTACCTGACCTCTGTGATCTAGCCCAGTGGTTGTCAAATGGGGGTACGCGTATCCCTGGGGGTACTTGAAGGTATGCCAAGGGGTATGTGAGATTTTTTTTAAATATTTTAAAAATAGCAACAATTCAGAAATCCCTTATAAATATATTTATTGAATAATACTTCAATGAAATATGAATGTAAGTTCATAAACTGCGAAAAGAAATACAACAATGCAATATTCAGTGTTGACAGCTAGATTTTTGGGGTCATGTTCCATAAATATTGATGACAAAGATTTCTATTTTTGTGAAGAAATGTTTAGAATTAAGTTGATGAATATAGATGGATCTCTATTACAATCCCCAAAGAGGGCACTTTAAGTTGATGATTACTTCTATGTGTAGAAATCTTTATTTATGATTGAATCACTTGTTTATTTTTCAACAAGTTTTTAGTTATTTTTATATTTTTCTGCTAAATAGTTCAAGAAAGACCACTACAAATGAGCAATGTTTTGCACTGCTATACAAATGAATAAATCAGAAACTGATGACATAGTGCTGTATTTTACTTCTGTATCTCTTTTTTTTTCAACCAAAAATGCTTTGCTCTGATTAGGGGGTATTTGAATTAAAAAAATGTTCACAGGGGGTACATCACTGAAAAAAGGTTGAGAACCACTGATCGAGCCCAATGAGCGCCACATGAATGACAGCAGGTAAATAATAATTTAAATCAAATAAGATATACATAGGTTATAAATACAATAAGGTTATATAAATAGATTATGAATAAAATAGAATAAATAAAAAAATCTAACAAATTGTAATCCTGTAGTTCAAATATAATGTAAAAACAATGACAGCAGACCAAACCAAAGTTCAGCACAGTTAAGACACATGTGCAAGTGATGAGTTCCTATTGCAGGGATCAGGAGGGTGGTTAAGTTCAGCACTCTGACAGCTGCGGTGTAAGTCCAAAACGCCACACCTTCTTGACAAACAATAAATGCTGGTGTGCCTTCTTGATCAGACGAGATGATGTTCCTTGGTCAGTTGAAGCCCAAGATAACGAATGCTGGGGACCACTTCCACAGCTGCTCCTTTCATGTGCGAGAAGGAAGGGGATCTGTCCAACCTTTTTGAAGTCCACCACCATCTCCATGGTTGTCTTTACATTGCTGCATAGGCTTGTGCTTTTGAACCAATACACCAGATGTTCTACCTCCTCACTGTACTCGGACTTATTGTTGTCTGTGAAGCATTCCACTACTGCTGTGTCATCCAAAAACTTCACAATATGACAGCTTTAGGGTGCTTAGTAATGCAGTCACAGTATTGTGATGAGGAGGGGGCTAGCACACATTCCTGAAATGATGGAAGAGGATACAGTGTTGTGGAGCCTGACAGTCTATGCTGTTAGTCAAGAAGTCAAGGATCCAGTTCTTCAATTAGGGACTCAGCCCTACCGTGTCAAGTTTCTTCACCACGGTCTGTAGGATCTTCACCATGGTCTGTAGGTTAATGATGTTTAAGTCCAGGAAGAGCAGACAGACATAGGAGTTCCTGCTCTCCAGGTACATGAGGGCTGTGTGGACCACTGATTATATGAAGTGGAACTTCCTGTATCTTCATAATCTGGTGCATGACCAACTTTTCGAAACACATCATGACTATCAGAGTAAGGGTAAGAGTAAGTCATTCAGACCTGTCACTGTGGAGCTCTTTGGAATGATGGAGACTGTCTTCAAGCAGGTGGAACGGAGGATAATTGGAGATGTTAAAAGTGTCCGTTTGTTGGGCATGTTCCTTCGGTACCCGCCCCAGAATGTTGTCTGGGCTTACGGCTTTGTGAGGATTGTTTCTTTTTAAGGGTCTTCCTCACATCTTTTAGGTTACTCTGAAATGATTCTCATCAGGCGGTGATGTGAGTCTGACACATGGCCGGCTCTACACAGGGCAAGAGGGGGCAGAGCCCCCTTAAATAAATATCTTTCCCCCACAAATCAAAATTTGAGAAAGCAAATTTTAATAAACTCACAAAATTACTACATTACAAGTTTACAAAATTTTCTGCACTAGCGGAAAAATCCGCCGAAAAAGGGACACACACGATATAGTATTGTCGGCTTCCCTCTCATCCCTCCCTCCGCTGTGCGTGTATTCACCATTCCACCGGCTGCGCAGCAGACACACACCCGCACACACCCCTCAGCCCTCAGTAAACATCCAATCACTGTTGCAGTATGAAAGTAAAAGAAAAGGAAAAGTTGTCTACATTTATCATATACTTGTTAGGATGGGTGTATTTGTGTAGTCTTATCTCTCATAAACATGTTTATCGTCGCGGACTTTCGGTGCTACGGAGTTCCTTTTTTTTTTTTTACAACTTGATGAGAGCAGTGACAGCGGAGGCTCTGAGCAGCAGTGGTTTGGAAGGCAGGGAGCCTCCACTGTCCCTGTAACATGCTACAAGTCATTTATGATGCTGTTAATGACGGTAAAAATGAAACATAAGGTATATATCCTGCTTAGCAGTCCTCCTCTGGTGTCCTCTGTTCAGAGCGGAGTCCCTAGAAACGGCCCGTTTTACTTAGCAACGGTCTGGCAGTCGACTGCTGGAATTCTTTTTCTGTTGTTTTTCTTGTAATTGTACATAGTCAACCTTTAATGTTTCAATCTACATTTTGTAATAAACAAATTATAAGTTTCATTTGATATGACCAAGACACCTAAAAACAAAAACACTGCCGTGTTCATCAATTTACAAGCAAGTGGGCAACACACATACACTGGAGTGAATGAATTTTGTGCCCAGATGAGTGCCCATGTTCTGTTTTATAAATTAGTTTGAGATTCTTTTTTATCATTATTCATCAGACTACCTTTCAGTTTTGTAAATATTGACTGTAGTGTGTGAAGTCCTACTTTGGGTCAAAATTTATTTGAGAGTTAGGCCATCCAGTTAGGATAAATGTTATGTTGTTGGTTGATAAAATCTGGATGAAGGATGTTTTAATTTATTTTATTCATTTATTTTTATTTTTATTTTTCAGTTTCCCCCCTGAGGGATTGCCACCTTATTGTGGTCAGGGGGTTTGCGTGCCTCAGTGACCGTAAGAGCTATAGCAGCAGGAGCTTAGTTTTCAGGTAGGACACCCAAGTTGGACAGGTCTGAAGGTAGAGGCCTGACAAAGTGCTATCCACTACTCCAGGTTGGGGTTGGACACATAGCTAAAGACCCATTTCAATGAAAAAAGCATCGTTACTATAAGCACAGAAAAAAAAGTGCTGGAGCATGATGTGTACACATGATGCCCCCTTCACATTTCTGACGGCCCCCTCATAAAAGCATGCCTAGAACCGCCCCTGGTCTGACACAGTTGTTTTTGTTGCTGGGGTCATCAAAACTGGCATAAAGCCAGGTGAGGGCATCTGCCTACGAGCGGTCCTTTTGGCAGTGTGCACCTTGGGCATTGCAGTTAGTAGTTCACTTGATACCTTTCCATATGCTCCAGATGTAAAGTGGTCACTTATGTGCATAGGAGGCTGTACACTCTACATTTTTTGCCACTAGCCAATTGTATCCTTAGAAATTGCCCTTGTTTTAAGATCTATTGACATATTTTTCTTCATTGACTTTGCATCATAATCTTAATTTTAGCATGAATAATTATATCTAGTCTAGTATAGTAAAAATGTTGAATTGAGAAAATAACAATTCAAAGAGGAGAATTTGGTTTTCCCCAAATACAATTTTTTGTTAACAATTCTGGAACATTTGGGGGATGCTTAATTTAGGAATTGCAAATTGAATAATGTTTTTTTTTTTTCCAGAATAAAATACTTACTGTATGTATATTTTAAATGTTCAGCTAATTTAGCGTTTTGTATTGCACGTGTGAGAAGGACTTGCAAACTGACAGTTTCACACACAGCTGCAGAACCGGTCCTCACGCTGCACAAACAGACAATGTACAGAAGAGTATCCTCTGTTCTACACTTGTATGTCTCAACGTTTTAGGCGGTCAGAAATAACAATTATTACACAGAATTGTATCATTTTATGGGTGCAAGAGGACTTAAGAGTATGATTAAAACAAATTCAGTTGAATGGTTTTGGTGTCTTCAAGAATTATTTTAATGGCGTTTGTTTTTTTCACATAGAAATAATATGCAGTCCATCCATCCATCCATTTCTACTGCTTGTACCTTTTGGGGTAGCGTATATTATTAAAAATGTTTTTTATATGCATTTTTTGTGTCTTCAGTGGAGTGCGTTCAGATCTACAATATTTCCATTGTAGATGCACTGCAGGAATGCTTCTAAAATGCCCATAAATGCAGTATACAGTAGGGAAGGGATTCTTGAGTGGATCGCTCATGAGAAAAAGGAGGGGCGGTAAAAATTTAGCAATACAGTCTGCTAAAATTGATGGAAAGTAGCACTCTATATAGCAACTGACACTGTGGTCGAAGTTGGAAGTGCCACAAGACACACTTTAAAATAGTCAACACACTCCTGCCATTTGGTGACAGAAGAGGATCTTGATTTTCTGCACCAATCCTGACCCCCCCCCCCCTCATTTTCACGTTTCATGTGTAAGGTAAACCGTGACAAATGTGGCCGAATGAATCCCCTTCCTATTGTATGTCTCTAGCATATTTGAAAACAGCAAAACCCCACAGGTAGAAGCATGATAAAAGGAATGGGCAGTAAATGAGTCTCTGTGGTGATGCCCCGTATAAAACACACAATATCCTCATTTAAATAAGGCGGTCTGCACCACTTTGCAATGGCACATGTTGTCATGATCCGTGGTTAAGATCATGGATTGATTAGTTATGGTATGTTAGTTTTGAACTCTCTTAGTTACTGTTGTGTGCACTCCTGGGTTTATTTTGGTCGCCATGGGGATTAATTGGGTTTACCTGCCTCTGGTTAGTGGTTCCACACTCAGCTGATGTCAAACCACTAATCAGAGAGCTATTTTATTCACCTTGCTCGCCGTGCTCAGTCTGGTGTCATTGTTTGCTGCATGCAACACATACGTTGATTTCTTGTTTCCATGTCCATAGTTCTAGGTTTCCTGCCCTAAATTTTCGCCTTAGCTTCTGCGTGCGATAGGCACGCTTGCCTTTGTTGTTTGCCTGTTGTTTTGTAGTTGGAGGATTTTTGATAAACACATCATCTCCTACCTCACGCTGTCGTCCAGAGTTGTCCGGTCTGCATTCCTGGGAGAGCGACACGGCATAAAGATGCAACCCCGCCGTGACACATGCAGTCTTACTAAAACACACCAACATGCTCACTAATAGTACACATTATTTTATAGATTGTGCATGCTGTTTAGCGCATGATATTTGGATCTTAGTACATCAGGCAAGCTATCAAAGGAGTTGCGTGAAAAACAATTTCAACTATCATTTTAGCCAAAGCCTATACTCTGTCTATATACTTGCGGGCAGCATTCTAACTTCATCATCATCATCATCATCATCATCATCATCATCATCATCATCATCATAATCAGGTCTTTTTGTTTTGTTTTTGTTGTCTGGTTTTGTTGTTGTTATTTTGAATGTCCTTCGTATATATTTCAAAAATTATTCTTAGTTTTTGTCAGCAATTTGTACAAATTTGCAATTTGTAACAGCCAAATATAGCAGCACAGTTACCGAGATAAAAAAAAAAATATGTCTGAAAAAAGTAGTCATCTTTGTTGCTAGTTAGTACATGCCTAAAATATTTCAAGCTAAATTTAGAAGCCCATGGGTACATTAGAGCCACTGAAAAGGTGAACGCAAGTCGTCGTGTAGGGGGAAAAGTGTCAGTATAGCCTCTACGAATAATCTAAACCCCTTTGGCCCTTTTTTAAAAAATGGTTTATTTAGGAAAACTCGAGGGGGATCCTCAAAGGTGTGTGCCTGCACAATTGTGCACTGCTTCTTTGTCCTACGCGAACAGAAAACAATCCAAATCCAAATCCAACTTAAACTCTAAACAAAATAAACACAAAAACAATTATTCTATACTATTGTCAACAAGTGGTTACAGTAGATAAAACAACGACAACGTCAGCCGAGATAGTAAAAGGAAGACAAAAAGTTGCTGTGCATCAACAATCATTTTATTGACAAAACTGATTACTGTCAGCCATAACCACACCAAAACAACATCAGCAACAAAACTATTATTTAACAAAAGTGGTCACTTTCTGTCGTAACCACAACAAAACAAATAAATTATATGTCCCATAATTACTAATTATGAGCATCTGACGAAGGTCAGTTACGTACGTTATCATGATGTGTTCATTGTATTCATGTAAAATGTGTTATTAGTGGGACATTTAATAGCCTAAATACAAAAAAGTAAGATGTTAAAAAAAATTGGTATAGTTTTTTTTTTTTTTCATAGCAATATAAAATAAAATACAACATAACAGCTGACAATAACAAAGTAAAAAACACTATTTAGAATTATGGACGGGTCATGCTGAATTTAGAATGATTTATAAAATATTTTTTTAAGGAAAAGTGACGTTCTCTACTAAGAGCTGTGGTGCTAAGAAGCCCATTTAGATTTTGTCCAAGATAGGTTAGTTCTGCGTCAGTTTTTCTATGAAAAATAATATTTTAGGGCTTCACAGTGGCAGAGGGGTTAGTGCGTCTGCCTCACAATACGAAGGTCCTGAGTAGTCAGGGTTCAATCCCGGGCTCGGGATCTTTCTGTGTGGAGTTTGCATCTTCTCCCCGTGACTGCGTGGGTTCCCTCCTGGTACTCCGGCTTCCTCCCACCTCCAAAGACATGCACCTGGGGATAGGTTGATTGGCAACACTAAATTGGCCCTAGTGTGTGAATGTGAGTGTGAGAGGCGGCCGTGGTCAGCGGGCGTTCGAGCAGGTAAAAACGGCACTCTGCGAGAAACCGGTACTGCGTATGCCTGACTTCACCGGTTTAGCTCGGTTGGTAGAGTGGCCGTGCCAGCAACTTGAGGGTTGCAGGTTCGATTCCCGCTTCTGCCATCCTAGTCGCTGCCGTTGTGTCCTTGGGAAAGACACTTTACCCACCTGCTCCCAGTGCCACCCACACTGGTTTGAATGTAACTTAGATATTGGGTTTCACTATGTAAAGCGCTTTGAGTCACTAGAGAAAAAGCGCTATATAAATATAATTCACAATTCACATCCCTTTTTGTCTGCAGGCGGACGCATCGGGCAGGGAACTGGGGGCGGTGCTGTCCCAGCGGGTGGGGGGTGTCGACCGCCCAATTCTGTACATCAGCCGGAAACTCTCACACCGGGAGGCGAGGTACAGTACGGTAGAGAGGGAGTGCCTCGCCATCCGATGGGCGGTCGGGGCCCTCCGCTACTACCTGCTGGGGTGCGCCTTCAGTCTCTGTTCGGACCACAAACCGCTCCAATGGCTCCACCGGATGAAGGATGCAAACGCACGGATCACCCGGTGGTACCTCGCATTGCAGCCATACAACTTCCGGGTGGTCCACAGGCCGGGTGAGCAGATGGCCGTGGTGGACTTCCTCTCTCGCCCTCCTGGGGGGGGAGTGCCTGGCCTGAAACTGACGGTGGAGGCCTGTGAGAGGCGGGGCGTGGTCACGCACCGCCTGCCGGCGATGGCATGCACGGGAGCCGGCTGGAAGCAAGATGACAGGTGAGTGGATACCTCAGCTGGAACGAGTTATCTAATCACCTGTCCCTATTTAGCAGCGTTGGTGACTGCAGGGCGGGGCTGAAAAGCCAGAAGGACCCCAGGAGGTGCTGAGGTGCTTTGTGAGTGAACGAACTAAGACTGAAAAGACTTGGGGAGCGAACAAAGAAGATGAACTGTTGTGAAAATTAAAAACGAAAAGAAAATCCTTTTGGGAGCCAACGAAAGAAGAAATATTGTGTGTAAAAAGATTAAAAAGAATTGTCAATTTGAACTCCTGCTGTGATCCTTCGGTCCTGAGGACCCCACGACACAAGCCTGTCACAGTGAGTGTGAATGTTGTCTG
>NC_084612.1:44043697-44078697 GCF_033978795.1 Nerophis ophidion
TATAAATGTGTCTCTTGTAAATTACATCGAGTTAATATTGGAACTGTGAGATTGAGTGACATTTTAAAACACACTTATGTGAGCAGGGACTTGATGTTTTTATTTATCAATCAAATGAATGTAGGTCAAGCTATGCAATGCTGTCAACATGTCATATGTTAATGTTAACAAATATGGTAATGTAAGTGTTAATAAACATGGTAACGTTAATAAGCAAACATATATATATATATATATATATGGCAGAGGGGTTAGTGCGTCTGCCTCACAATACGAAGTTCCTGCAGTCCTGGGTTCAAATCCGGGCTCGGGATCTTTCTGTGTGGAGTTTGCATGTTCTCCCCGTGAATGCGTGGGTTCCCTCCGGGTACTCCGGCTTCCTCCCACTTCCAAAGACATGCACCTGGGGATAGGTTGATTGGCAACACTAAATTGGCCCTAGTGTGTGAATGTGAGTGTGAATGTTGTCTGTCTATCTGTGTTGGCCCTGCGATGAGGTGGCGACTTGTCCAGGGTGTACCCTGCCTTCCGCCCGATTGTAGCTGAGATAGGCGCCAGCGCCCCCCGCGACCCCGAAAGGGAATAAGCGGTAGAAAATGGATGGATGGATGGATATATATATATATGTGTGTGTTTTTGGGACGGTGTGGCGAGGTTAGGAGAGTGGCCGTGCCAGCAATCTAAGGGTTACTGGTTCAATCCCCACCTTCTACCATCCTCGTCACGTCCGTTGTGTCCTTGAGCAAAACACTTTTCCCTTGCTCCTGATGGGTCCTGGTTAGCGCCGTACATGGCAGCTCCCGCCATCAGTGTGTGAATGTGTGTGTTAAAATGAGTGAATGTGGAAATAGTGTCAAAGCGCTTTGAATTCCTTAAAAAGGTAGAAAAGCACTATACAAGTACAACCCATTAACCATACAGTATATATATATATATATATATATATATATATATATATATATATATATATATATATATATATATATATATATATATATATCCATCCATCCATCCATCCATTTTCTACCGCTTATTCCCTTTCGGGGTCGCGGGGGGCGCTGGCGCCTATCTCAGCTACAATCGGGCAGAAGGCGGGGTACACCCTGGACAAGTCGCCACCTCATCGCAGGGCCAACACAGATAGACAGACAACATTCACACTCACATTCACACACTAGGGCCAATTTAGTGTTGCCAATCAACCTATCCCCAGGTGCATGTCTTTGGAAGTGGGAGGAAGCCGGAGTACCCGGAGGGAACCCACGCATTCACGGGGAGAACATGCAAACTCCACACAGAAAGATCCCGAGCCTGGATTTGAACCCAGGACTGCAGGACCTTCGTATTGTGAGGCAGACGCACTAACCCCTCTGCCACCGTGATATATATATATATATCCATCCATCCATTTTCTACCGCTTATTCCCTTTCGGGGTCACGGGGGGGTGCTGGCGCCTATCTCAGCTACAATCGGGCGGAAGGCGGGGTACACCCTGGACAAGTCGTATATATATATATATATATATGGACTTCACAGTGTCGGAGGGGTTAGTGCATCTGCCTCACAATACGAAGGTCCTGAGTAGTCTGGGGTTCAATCCCGAGGTCGGGATCTTTCTGTGTGGAGTTTGCATGTCCTCCCCGTGAATGCGTGGGTTCCCTCCGGGTACTCCGGCTTCCTCCCACTTCCAAACGACACGCACCTGGGGATAGGTTGATTGGCAACACTAAATTGGCCCTAGTGTGTGAATGTGAGTGTGTTGGCCCTGCGATGAGGTGGCGATTTGTCCAGGGTGTACCCGCCTTCCGCCCCATTGTAGCTGAAATAGGCACCAGCGCCTCCCGCGACCCCAAAGGAAATAAGCGGTAGAAAATGGATGGATGGTATATATATATATATATATATATATATATATATATATATATATATATATATATATATATATAAAGGAAATAAGCGGTAGAAAATGGATGGATGGATATATATATATATATATATATATATATATGTATATATATATATGTATATATATATATATATATATATATATATATATATACATACATATATATATATATATATATATATATATATATATATATATATATATATATATATATATATATATATATATATAGGCAAGGCAAATTTATTTATATAGCACATTTACAAAAAAAAAATTTGTTGAACCAAAGTGCTTTACACGTTAAAAACAAAACTAAACAAGAGCAAAAAACTAAAACAAAAGAAAAACAAACAAAGAACATAAACAATGAATGAGCTGAACAAACATTGCAAAAGCAATACGGTAAAAGGAGTTGAAAAAAAAGTAAACAAAACCAAAATATATATATATATATATATATATATATATATATATATATATATGTATATATATATATATATATATATATATATATATATATATACTGTATATATATATATACATACACACACACACACACACACATTTGTATCTATTTTTTTGAAGGAGGCCAATATATTTTATGTTGTTAAATTTGATATTTTAATCAAAAAATTTGTGTATTTCATAATGTTTTATTATTTTGGTCATAATTGGTTTTTAAAATATTTAAAAATATGTGTAAATGTTATCTTTAATTAGTGTTTATTAATATATTATTCTGTGTTATCCAAATACTTTATAAATACTACTTTTCCTCCCGGAATTAATAATGTATTTCTGATTCTGATTCTGATATATCCATACATTTTTCAGGGAGTCTTATCAGTTAGGTCAAATAGACAGCAAAGTTCTTAATTCATTTATTTTAGCAATAGATTATATTGTAGTGATGGACAGCTTTTTAATAATTAAGGCAAACTTGGTCAAATTATTCCTGACAATTAGACTTTTTTTTACAGATAAATTAACTTTTTGATTTTCAATATAATTTAATATGCCAATAGAAAAAAGGCTGTGGGTCGCAACTGTGCCCACTTTGGACAGAAGCTTGAGTCTACAGGATGTCAATCAAGGTTCAATCAACAAATAGGAAGAAGTTGGCTCACCCGGGCTGGTGGTCCTGGTAAGTTGAATAAATCCTCCTGGAATTTTTCCTGGTGCTTTTGTGTCTCTTGGCTGCAGACAAAGACCTGCTGCTTCCCACCAAAGATTCAGACAGGGTACTCATGCTGTCTCTTGTCAGAATGGGACTGCCGGGTACCACCACCTCCTCTAAAGGCAGCAGAAGTCAAAAGACACATCAGGCCAATCAGTAGTGTTCTCCTCTCTTAAAGGGACAGTACACAACTCACTGCTGTGTTTGACCTGCAGCAGTTGCATGTTTGCTTGTAAATGTTATTAGTGTCTCATTAGATGTGTTCATGTATGCTGTTTTGACAAAAACAATGTCAGCACTAACGAAAAAAACATAAAAATACATACAAATTGTGAAAATGATATTGATACATATATTTATAAATTGGAAGAATAGTTACAAAATAAAATTAATTAATTAAATACATGATATAGACAATATAACTTTATTTGCTTCTTGTTTTCTATTAGATATATATGTATAGATACATACATATATATATTTATATATATATGTATATATATACATATGTATGTGTATATATACACGCATATGTATATATATATACATGTATACAATATATATATATGTGTATGTATATATATGTATGTATATATATATATATATATATAAATGTATATATATGTATGTGTATTTATGTATATATATATATATATATATATATATATATATATATATATATATATATATATATATATATATATATATATATATATATATATATATGTATATACATACATATATATAACCGCCCATGTCCTAATAGCCGCCCGGGGTCTGAGCCCATTTTGTGAATTAAACGCCTCTTCCTAATAATAGCCCATGTATATGGGTACACCAAAACTGATGGACGGGAATACTTTAATGGGGAAGAAGAACAGAGAGTTTGACTTAAAGTTCAAGCTAGCGGTTGTGAAGTATGCAGAGCAGAATTCTAATTTTGCAGCGGCCAGGCAGTTTAACGTTAATCCAAAGCGTGTATGCGAATGGAAACAAAAAAATGGAGAACTACTATTTCAGTCGGCAATCAATGGAAAACGGGCTCGCTTATCTGGCGGATGTTGGAAGAAAGTGAGCGACGAGCTAGATGCTAATTTGTGTCAGTGGATACATCACATTCGTGGACTGAACCACCGTGTGTCCCGCAAAATGATCCGCATTAAGGCCAAGGAGTTGTATGCCACCGCGAGTGACACGAGAGACACCGAGGTGGTGTTTGGTGCAACGAGTGGCTGGCTTAATCGATTCCTGCATCGGAACAACTTTACCCTTCTGTTGCCCAGAAGGACGCTCCCGTCAAGAAGATTGTCAAATTCCTTGTTTTCACTACTAAACAGATAGAGGCCAAGAAAATCCAGCCCAAGAATATCATCGCCATGGATGAAACGGCCGTCTGGTTTGACAGGGTTGGTTTTGGTACGCTCAATGAGAGGGGCGCCCGCTCCATCTGTCTCAAAACCACCGGCCACGAGAAGGCACGCGTCACGGTGGCTCTTGCAGCCAAAGCAGACGGGACAAAGCTGAAGCCTTACATTGTGTTTAACGGTGCTGTCCGTGATGTAAAAGCTATGCAGAGCATCCCCGGGGTGATCATAGCTTCTTCCAAGATTTGCTGGTTTAATGTTGACCTGACAAAGGATTGGCTCCAGAGGGCAGTGCGGAAATTTCACTTCGGACCTAGTCTACTTGCATGGGACTCGTACCGATGCCATATCAGCGAGGCCACAAAGGCAGAGCTCAAAAGGGGCTACAACCTTACAATGGCTGTTATATCTGGAGGTTGCACAAAGTACCTGCAGGACCCCGATGTTGTGTGGAATGGCCTTTTCAAAGCGCAACTCCGTGACTACTATGATAACTGGATGGCTGGTGATAAAGACAAAACTTACACCAAGTCAGGGAACCTAAGAGCCCCTTCCCGCCGCCTCCTGGTCGACTGGGTCCTGGGAGCCTGGGATGTTCTGGATCGGGACACTCTGATCAACTCATTCAAGGTAGGCTGGCTGGCTGTGTATGTGTGTGTGTGTGTGTGTGTGTTGCAAACAGTAGCCATAGCTGATTGTTGCTTGCTGGTATCCTACAAGGTGTGTGGGCTGACGGTGGCGGCTGATGGGAGTGAGGACCAGCTTATTTACTGCCTCAAGGAGGGACAGCCATGTCCGGCAGGCAGAGAGATGCTGTTGAGGGCTACACAGCAGGGCACTGCTGTGGTTCAGGAAGAGGACGAGAGTGATGAGGAACAGCAGTTCCTTAAAGCACTTGTGATAGAAGAGGAGGATGATGATCAGGAGGGTGTTGGGAGAGAAGGGGGAGGAAGAGGAGGAGGAGGAAGGGTAGGAGGAGGAGGAGGAGGATGAGTGGGTTTAAGTTGCATTTGGGGTTGTGTTTGCTGCAGTACTATTGTTTTGATGGTTTTATAGAGTACTTGGTACCATAATTTAATTTTTCCTGTGTGCTGCTTTATTTAAAAAAAAATGTGTTTGTATGTTTACAATAGCTTTTACATTTAAAGTTTTTTATACGAAAAAAAAAAAATACTGGACTGTAACCAAATAATGGCCTGGTGCAGGCTGGTGCAATAAATAAAAGCCTTGTGCAAATAACTGCCTGCTTCTTTTAAACGCCCGTCTCCAAAAATGATTTTGTGAAATAAACGCCCGGGCTACTATTTGGTAATATATACATATACATGTGTGTGTGTGTATATATATATATATATATATATATATATATATATATATATATATATATATATATATATATATATATATATATATATATATGAATATCCCCCCCAGAATTATAAAAGTATATATGACTCAGGTTAACTACAGAATCACATAATGAAATCATTGTTAATGATTAGATTATATATATATATATATATATATATATATATATATATATATATATATATATACACATAAATATATACATACATATACATATATATATATATATATATATATATATATATATATATATATATATATATATATATTTAAAACCTAACATATGGGGGCACAGGATCCCACGACTAAAAAAACATGATAGGTTATTTTTATAATGTACATCGTCCAAATGGTGTAAACACATGTGTGACAGGTTTCCAGCCGCCATCATGCGGGTTACATGGACCATCAATGCAAAACGCCTCGTAGCAGGTTTGACACTCGTTTATTATTTCAATAAACATGGTTGCGTCACAGTCGGTCGCGCCGATTTCCACCGCGACCTCCTTTGCTGCTCGTCTCAGCTCGCCTTTCGGTGGCCGGTGGCTTCGTCTTCCTCGCGGGCTCTTCTTTCTTCTGGTCGCTCTCATCATCTTTCGCTGTTGTTTCTCCTCCGTCTTCTGCCCCGATCGCTCCTCCTTCTCCCTTTTTATACTGCAGGAAAAGATGCACGGATTGAGAGCAGGTGTGTGATTTACGCACCTGGCTTGGACTGCTGCAGCGTCGCTCCAAGCGCGCCCCGCATCTCTGCTCTGCCGCACACTCCGCCTCCTGGCCGCCATCTTGAGTAGGACCGCGTTTTGTCCAACCCCGTTGTCGGCTCGTCGGCTCCGTCTCTCCACAACATGTTCTGCGATTAGCTAGTGACCGGTCACCAGGGTTCATCCATCTTCTCACCTGAAGTCCACTGGGATTGGCTACATGTGTAAATAATATTATGTAAAAATGTGTCCTTCTAATGTGATATACTACAGTAGTTAATGTATTCTTTAGAAACATTATTTTTTGTGTTGCATATTAAATATTACAGTGTTCTGTTGAAGTGATTTTATACTAACATGCTGTGATTTTATATGCTGATGTGTTTGTGTCAGGAACCGAGCTCATACATAGGATTACATGACTGATTATTCATCAGTCATATTGTGGATTTTTTATACATTTTACATAATTCTGCGCTGCCAAGTCTATGTCCTGTAAATATTTAACTAAAATTCTGTTTTCTGAGTTTCTAGAGCTCAACCTTTATCTTTTGATACCATCCGATTCAATCCTTGCTACTTTATTAGTAACTAGTTAGCAGTTGTTAGCAAAGCGTCTCCCACGTTGTCATTCCACTTACGTCAAAAGTTGACCAATGTCATTTGGAACTGATGATGTCTAAAATAAAGCGAATCAACAGAGTTGATCTCCACTAAGCATTGCCCAGACAGCTGCTGATAGCTGATGGTAGTCTTGTTAACATTAAGTGATGTGCCAAGTCCTATCGAGTCCTGCTACATTTTTCTGTTGTCTTTTGAAATCACTCACCTCCAAGGCTCACCAATCTTGTGTTATTGATGAGAAAAAAGTCCATTAAAAAATGTGTTTTGCCAAAAGTTTAAAGTCCCGCTTGGTGAATATCTTCAGTCGACGGCCAGTGGCGGAGCTAGACTTTTATCCTTGAGGTGGCCAGGGGGTGGCCAAGGCTATTTCAGGGGGTCCACAGACTACAGCTATGCTCTGACCTGGTGATGATGGGCTGTGTGCATCACATTCTCACTCCCCCTGACTCGTCCCAGGATGGGAGCTGCCAGGACTGCTGGCAGACCTGAATCCTGGCTGTTTGCCTCATCTTTTCTTGACCCTGACTGGCTTCTTTTTAAAAAGAGGTCTAAAATCTTATCCCCCTGCCTTTTCATTCTCAACTGACCCTATGAAAAAATAAGCCAGTCTTGTTAACGTTACTCCAGGCATCACTTACAATCACACAGTGTTATTAAATCCCCACTTCAAGCCTAAAACATGTCAGGGCAAATAGACCACTGTAGACCTAAGTTTAGTATTCAGACTTTTCAGTTATTTGGCAGCAGGCTAACTACCGTGTGAACGTTACGTTACAACAGAGCATGAAACAGCTAGCTGGCTGGCTGATTATCCGTAAGGTTCATTCCTCTAGAATCATTGGAGAAACACGTAAATATAAATAGCGACCCAAATGAATTAAACGAGACGTTAGCGGCTGTTGGAAGCAAGACGCCATGAAATGTAACATTAACGTTTGCTTGATGCCGTGGCTCTCTGCTTGTAGAAAAAAAAAATTCTATCTACAAAAGTTATTTTGAACAGTGACTCATTAAGACACCACCGTAAAACTTACTTTACGACGAGAAGGTTATCCTTCTTTTTCTTTGTAACTTCGTTGATCTCCGGCTCTCCGGTCTCCAGCAACGATAACCGACTCCAGTTCAAATCTTCCTCTTCTTCAGTGGCGATTCTTCTTCTTCTCCCCTAATGAACGCGGCTACCAACGCTTTGTGGTACATAGCGCCAACTACTGTACAGGAGAGACTTAGCAGTCAATAGGCTTCACTGATTTAAAAATGCAACTGGCTCCTTCCGACAAGACGTGCGGTGCCGCGATATGTCAATCATCTGGGGTGGCACCTGGGGGGTCCAATCAGATTTCAGGGGGGTCCAGTGCTACCCCGGCCTCCCCTCTAGCTCCGCCCCTGTCGACGGCCACAAAGTAATAATAGACTTAACACATAGCAAACAGGTTAATTAAACACTTAATTTAGGCCTAAAATATGTGGGGTATGCTTTCAAAATAATCTGTGATGTTGTGAAGCCGCAATATTTGAAGCTTGATGTGGTGAGGGATGACTGAAAATGCATTTTTGCCAGTTCATCCAGTAGGGGTGTGAATCTTTGGGCACCGTACGATTCGATCCAATTTCGATTCCTGGGCTGACGATTCGATTCAAACGGATTTTTGCGTTGTATTATTTAGTATAATATTTAAAATTAAACTTTTTCAAAACAGGTTACAGGCTAGAAAACTCATTCTAGTTGCATGGAGATGGCCAAAAATCTTAGTTTTAAAAATTAATTCTTAGGTAACTTTCATTTTTTTTATATAAATGTTTTAAAATTATGTATTTATTTAGAGTCATAACAAATGACAATCACGATTCCAATGTTAATCAATTTTTTGTGTCCAGACTTTAGGGAATACAAATACTGCACATATGTTATTCTTTTTGTACATAAAAGACAACACTCATAAAGACTTGATGCAGCCAAGTCAACAATAACAACTCTATCAAACAATCAATCAAAGTTTATTTATATAGCCCTTTACCACAAATTACTCAAAGTGCTTCACAAACCACAACGTCATCCTCGGATCTGATCCCACATCAGGGCAGTAAAATAAATGACAAACCTCAGAAGGGACCGCAGATGTGGGGACACCCCCACAGTCCTCCAAACCACACACACCACCCAGAGGGTGCCCAATGGATGACGAGTGGATACGGTTGATAATGTGCTAGTCCAGGAGATAGGGAGGTCAGCAAGGTCCTCTTGCATGTAGACAAGTCTAACAATTCTACAACAGCAACAGATTACGACACTATCTACAATATTATGTAATACGTAACAGTCATTGACTATGATTAATAAGTTATTACTTTATGTTTGTATGTCTAGGGATCAATTATGAAGTGTTTAATTAAGTCAACATTATCCAACATGTATAGTTAGTCTAAATGTGTATATTTTTGAATTTTTGATTATTGAAAATTTTTTGTTTGCCGTCACCTTCCTTTCTTTTACACAGGAGGTGAAATTGATTTTAAATATAAAAATGATGGGGTGAATGAATTACCAGTAGAAGACATGGAGAAGGGGTCGATACAAGCTTTGCTTCTTTCTGCTCTTTTTCAGATCGAATTGTGCAAATGTAACCAGGTGATGGTTTTTAATATTAAACATGTCTAAAACACAGAAATCATAACCATGATGTAATTTTGTTCATTATACTTTTAAATTGTATAATTATACGTAAAAAAATCTTTTTTTTTTACATGCATTTAAGTTCAATTGATGTATTACATCGGGGGTGTCAAACTCAAATACAGAGCGGGCCAAAATTTTAAACTAAACAAGGGTGAACAAATTAACCTTTTAATAGGGACCCAAACAAGTTTTGCATTGAACATTGAACAAGCAAGGCTTATATACCTTTATATTGACATGCAAAATCAAGTTTCAAATAATAATAATTAAAAAATATCAATGGCATATCAAATAAAATTTAAATACAAATGTAATGCCTCATTTCTATTTGCAGCCTTCTGAGGTAAATATCAAAATATATTGAAGCGTCCCGAAAGAGTTAGTGCTGCAAGGGATTCTGGGTATTTGTTCTGTTGTGTTATGTTACAGTGCAGACGTTCTCCCGAAATGTGTTTGTCATTCTTGTTTGGTGTGAGTTCACAGTGTGGCACATATTTGTAACAGTGTTAAAGTTGTTTATACGGCCACCCTCAGTGTGACCTGTATGGCTGTTGACAAGTATGCCTTGCATTCACTTATGTGTGTGTAATAGCCGCATATATTATGCGAGTGGACCTGCACGCTGTTTGTATGGAGGAAATGCGGACGTGACGACAGGTTGTAGAGAATGCTAAAGGCAGTGCCTTTAAGGCACGCCCTCAATATTGTTGTCCGGGTGGAATTCGGAAGAATGCTTGCCCCGAGAGATTTTCGGGAGGGGCACTGATTTTCGGGAGGATTGGCAAGTGGGAGAAATTGCGGTGTTACAGCGGCACCGCTGCTGTGTAAAAACGGCGGGCCAACTGTAATGTTAATTTGATATTGCATCAAGGGCCAAATTAAATTACACGGCGGGCCAAATTTGGCCCGCGGGCCTGAGTTTGACACCCATGTATTACATGATTAGTTATTTAAAACATATTTTTCATGAATTCATTATTAATTAAATTAAACTTTGTAAAGTGTATTATATACTGTACTTAAGGGACATTGTGATTTGCAGTGGTACAGATCGACACTGCATCACGCTGAGAGCTCTCTAATATTCCTATTATTTTAGCTAAAAAAAGACATACAGTACACAGTCATATTTGACAGTGTTGCAGTACAACAACTACCACTACTACAGTTGTAGCAACATTGTGAAATATATATGTAATCTGTCAGTTAAAACTGATTGGTATTATTTCATTTTTAATTTATCTGTTATCTTTTTTGTAGAGAACTTTAGCTCCACTTCTACTTGATGTATTTCCTTTGTGTGTGATGAATGTTTTTATTGTTATTCTTGGAAGTCATTGTTCCTAATGGTGTAATAGGCTTTGATCCCTTGCTCCCGTGTTCCAGTAAAATGTTCTAATGACGTCCAGAAAGATTATTGTGCTCAAAGGAGACAGTGGAGGCAGGACAGATGTCCCTTATTTAATTGTTGGCTAGATCAGTGGAGCACTTCTGACGCTGGTGGCAGTCATGTTGCGAAACTTTACAAGGGAGGAGATTTACATTTCAATAGACAATTCTGTCAAATGAGTGTGAGCTACTGTAGACAAGGCAATTTGTGTAGAAATTGCAATTTAATGCTGAAGCTGAACTTAACGTTTTTTTACGGAAAATGTGGAATTACCAGAAGGGTGAGATTTTTTTTTTCTTGGGGGGTGGAGGGGGTGTATTCCTACAGCTAACTACAGTTACTACAGATAACATCATGGTCTAATTTACATAATTGGCCATGACACGTACATGTAAGTTTGTCAAGAAAAAAAAGGCTTTCCAACAATCATTGCCCGTCAACCCTTCTTAAGTCCTTCCATTTGTTTCGTTTCTGTGCCAGATTCTCCAGCTGACAGCTCATGTCACCAAAGTGTGTCTTGGCTGTCACCACATGCTCTTTTGCAAGTAGGTTCCACTTTAATGTCTGTGTAGTGCTGGTGGCTGGCTTTCTCAGGGTGTGACTTTTCCACCTCCAGCAGCGTTGTTGGTTCTCTGTTTCTGCCGGCCTCTGTTTTGTCCGTTGCCACAATTCATCGTTGCTGATCCTGTCATCCGTATTCGGAGGATTTGTCTCAAGCAATTTTTGATGAATGTCTGAATCCTCTTGGTCTTTGGTAGTTCTCCATGTTTCTGCTTCACGTTGGTGTTGGATAGACTGATATTGGTGGTGACTGACAAATATTTTGAACTCCAGATTAGCTTCCCTAACCCTGCCTATTATCAACGTTTCAGCTTTTGTATTATCCATTTTTGCTTTTTGGTTATTTCTACAATGTGGAACAGGCCTTTAAAAAGGAGCCACAAGCCCCTGCATCTCCAGGAAAGCAAATTGTTTCCAAACAATGAAAGAGTGGCTCTGTCTTTTTAGCGCTAATATGCTATCGCTTTTTATGACTATTGCTCAAATTCACATTTACCTCTCACGCACACTTGTTACACGCAAGGTTCTCTGCAACAGTGGAGGATGCAGTAGTGACATGCATGAGAGGGACATGTTTATTTGCAAATATGTGACTATTAAAGCCCTGAAAATGGTAAACTTTTTATTACAAATATTTTTGGGGGATAAATGATACTTATTGTGCAGTATGAATAAAGTTGGTGTGGTATTTTACGGTAGTGTGCAGCTGGCGTGTTAGTTTGTAACAACATGCTAAATTATTTGTTGTTTTTGGTATGTGGCAAGCCCCAATGACTAGGTTTTACTGGGGCCCCAAATACACCCCTGATCATACCATTGTCTACTTTGACAAAGCGGTGATTTCAACTAGAATATGTTCTGGTAAGTCAGTCTGCTTGAATTTGTTTGGCTTCACTATTACGTCTACGTTATTACTACTACTTATTATTTCTGTATTATTATTAATATGGTTTACTTATTAGTATATAAAATAAGTATATCAACTTTTAACATACAGTACATTTTTTATTTTCACAACAGTTGTTTACACAAAAGTGAGGTACGTGGCAAAACACGTTCGCTTGCCGCCGTAGCCAACAACCTCAATGAATTCACTTGGCTGCCTAGCAAACCTGAGCATAAGACGAAGTCAACGGAGCAATACAGGATTGTCAGAAGTAAACCCAGATTAAAAAGTGTTAATTGGACTTTGTTAATTGGACTTTAACAAAGAAATGTCATTGATGGAAATCTCCAAAAACAGATTGTCAGGGAGAGAAAATAATAGTGTGATGATATGATAGTATCGAGAAAGTTCAGAGAAGAAATCAATCAATCGATCAATGTTTATTTATATAGCCCTAAATCACAAATGTCTCAAAGGGCTGTACAAACCATTACGACTATGACATCCTTGGAAGAACCCACAAAAGGGCAAGGAAAACTCACACCCAGTGGGCAGGGAGATATCACATCCAGTGCGACGCCAGTGACAATGCTGACTGTGAGAAACCTTGGAGAGGACCTCAGATGTGGGCAACCCCCCCCCCCTCTAAGGGACCGAAAGCAATGGATGTCGAGCGGGTCTAACATGATACTGTGAAAGTTCAACCCATAGTGGCTCCAACACAGCAGCGAGAGTCCGTCCACAGGAAACCATCCCAAGCGGAGGCGGATCAGCAGCGTAGAGATGTCCCCAACCGATACACAGGCGAGCGGTCCATCCTGGGTCCCGACGAGCGGTCCATCCTGGTCTCAACTCTGGACAGCCAGTACTTCATCCATGGTCATCGGACCGGACCCCTTCCACAAGGAGGGGGACATAGGAGAAAAAGAAAAGAAGCGGCAGAACAACTGGTCTAAAAAGGAGGTCTATTTAAAGGCTAGAGTATACAGATGAGTTTTAAGGTGAGACTTAAATGCTTCTACTGAGGTAGCATCTCGAACTGTTACCGGGAGGGCATTCCAGAGTACTGGAGCCCGAACGGAAAACGCTCTATAGCCCGCAGACTTTTTTGGGGCTTTAGGAATCACTAATAAGCCGAATGAAGATTCTCAGTGAAGACAACACAGCACTAAGACAGAAGATGGAGACACTGGAGAGGAGAATAAAACATTTTGCCAACGGTTGAACACCAATTGGGAAAACAGCAGTGTTGTGGAGAACAATAAAAAGGAGATAGCAACATTGCACCAATAGTTGAATGGCAGGCTCCAAGATAACACCGATCTGGGAATGTCAGTGTTTTGGAAAACATCGAAGGGGAAATGAATCAGTTTACACAACAGAAAATATCATCATTGTAGGGTTGCGCATCATTTATCTATGCTTATGCAAGAGCAGTTGACAACGGAGGAGAACTAGACGACATGGACCTGCTTCAAACGGAGCAACACATTGTTAACTTTCTGCAACAGAGGAAAAATATGTCAATATTAACACCATTGATGGGTTAACTCATGGGTGTCAAACTCTGGCCCGCGGGCCAAATTTGGCCCGCCGTGTAATTTAATTTGGCCCTTAAGGCAATATTAAATTAACATTAGAGCTTGCCCGCCGGTATTATACAGCAGTGGTGCCGCTGTAACACCGCATTCACCGCTAATACTCTTACTTGCCAACCCTCCCAATTTTCCCAGAAGACTCCCGAATTTCAGTGCCCCTCTCGAAAATCTCCCGGGGACAACCCTTCTCCCGAATTTCTCCCGATTTCCACCCGTACAACAATATTGAGGACCCTGCCTTTATCGTACTCTACAACCTGTCGTCATGTCCTCATTTCCTCCCTACAAACAGCGTGCCAGCCCAGTCACATAATATATGCGGCTTTTACGCACAGAAATGAATGCAACGCATACTTGGTCAACACCCATACTGAAGGTGGCCGTGTAAACAACTTTAACACTGTTACAAATATGCGCCACACTGTGAACCCACACCAAACAAGAATGACAAACACATTTCAAGAGAACATTCGCAACATAAACACAACAGAACAAATACCCAGAACCCCTTGCAGTACTAACTCTGCCGGGAGGCTACACTATACACCCCCCCTCCCCCGCTACCACCATTAACACAATAGAACAAATACCCAGAAGCCCTTGCAGCACTAACTCTGCCAGGAGGCTACGCTATACACCCCCCCCCCCCACCACCATTTTTAAAATTTTCATTTTATTTAATATGCCATTGATATTCTTTCGTTTGTTTTTTGAAAGTTGATTTTGCACTGTTAATTTATATAAGCGTTACTTGTTTTATATTCGGTGTTAAAGCAAATCAGTTTAGCAAACTGAGCAATAATTAACGTTTTTATTTTTGCACTTTCTCTGGCTAGTTGAATGTTTGATTCATTCATTATTGTTATTTTATTTTCAAATATATTATTAGCCTTTGGAAAAAGTTTATTTTGATACTTATCTCAGAGGGCTGCAAATAGAAAAGAGGCATTACATTTTTATTCAAATTTTATTTGATATGCCATTGATATTTTTTGATTATTATTATTATTTGAAACTCGATTTTGCATGTCACTATAAAGTAACATAAGCCTTGCTTGTTCAATATTCATTGCAAAACTTGTTTAGGTCCTATTAAAAGGTTAATTTGTTCAATTTTGGCCCGCGGCTTTGTTAATTTTTAAATTTTGTCCCACTCTGTATTTGAGTTTGACACCCCTGGGTTAACTGAATAGGAAGAGGCAACAACACCATGCCAGTCATCATTGTGAAGCTTGCCAAATGGAAATCCAAAATGACATTGCTAAAGCAGGGAAAAAAGCTAATGGGTACAAATGTGTACATGAACGGGCATGTCACAAAACAAGAAAGAAAGCACACCAATTTGAGGAAGAAGGGGACGATTCAGGCAAACTGGCGTGCCAACTGCAAAATCTACATCAAACTGAAAGTATGTCCAGAAGCACATTGGTTGTCAAAGACATCAAGGATCTGGGAAAATGTTGAAGCTTCCAGAGCTACCACAACAACAACAACAATAAAGGAGTCTGACGGAAAAAATATATCGACATTTAACACAAAACGCTCCAAGGGATTACCGAACAAGAAGATCTGGATTTAAATGCACATTCATCTACACTTATGGACATTCACACAGCAACACTAAAGTTTGCTGAAAAGGAATATATGGAACTGAAAACCTTCTGCAACATAGATCATAATTTGCCACCTCAGTAGAATGCGTGTCTACCTCTGGCACAGTCAATACAGAAAAAACATTTTGTGAGTCATGTATTATTCTACGAGAAATGCTATGGGTGCAGGAATTTTCCATCCTGGCACTGGTTATTTCTAGCTAAACTGACTCTTCACCTGGGCTGACAGGCACTGTAATTGCCTATGTCTGAACTTGCTCTAGTGTAGTTAGTCAAGTGTTACTCAACCAGTAATCTATGTTTCTAGCATAGTGATGATGCCTTTCTGGTTAAGGAGAGGGCCACCCATCCTCTGCAAGCCCGGTTTGCCCATGAAAGAAGGCCAATTATCAACAATCGTTAGTCCCTGTTCTCTACAAAAACTAGCCAGCCACTTGTTAAGCAAGACTAATGTGCTATTTCTGTCATCATTGCCTCCAGAGACAAGTACTCGATGCTGAGACATCTTTCTAGCGGGATTACAAGTTCTTGCTGTCTTCAGAGCGGAGTAACTTCGGATCAGGACTAGCTTTGCTAGCTTTGCAACTAGCTGGCTGAAAATAAGGCTGTGAAATAGAGAGTGGTTGCTTTGTAAATTTGATAAGATAACTAAATGTGTTGGGGAAGGATTAAAGAAAGTTGTAAAATAGTTAAAAGCACACTGATAGACAGATAGCGCTTAGCTTTGAACGGTGAACTGCAGCAGCAGGAGCAAGTAGCAACAGCGGGGCAGTTGTTTCTTTCACCATCACAAAAGTCCCTTTGCCGTGATTTTTTTTTTTCACGGTGCATAGCTGGGTCAGTTGTTATTTCCCCTTACACTTTATTATAAGACTTACTGTTATGTTCAAAGGGAAGGAGGCGACAACCAGGACAGAACTGGGGTTCTTTCAAGGTTTATTTTAAACCTTTGATAAATATGTGACATGTGTATGCTACTCTAAGTGAATGAGTGTGACTATGTGTAATATTAATAATGTAAATGTTACCAAGGGTTGTTGTCTGTGAGTGTTGGTTGTAATCTTTCGTCGAATCACGAGGGGCAAGACAAAGAGGCAGTTCGTGGACAGGCAATGGGTCGTGGGGAGGAGCGAGGCAGTGTAGTCTGGGTCCGAGCAGGGAGGTCGTGGATCGAGGAGGGCAGTCAGGAATCCGGTTGGATGTCGAAGGACAAGGTTTGATCACGGAAGGCAGGGGAGTCACTGTGAACACACAAAGAGACATGAACCAGGGATACACAGAGAGAGAGAGAGCAAAGCAAAGCAAAGGTGAGGAAATCACGGGGAAGGGGATGCCAGACGTGAAACTTACGGGAAGGTTAGCTACGTTCTGGCAAAGGTTCCTTGGGTCTGCTGGTCTTTATGCCGCTCCCTTTCATCAAATTCAGGTGTGTCGATTGTTGTTTGACTACAGGCTTGATGCTGCGCAGGCGTGCTGCGCTCAGCACGAGTGGGGACAAGTCTGAGTGCGCTGTCAAAGGAGGCGCATCTTGGCGCGCTGTCAGCAGAGGCGATTCAAATTTGGCTGGATTATTCTGTCAGTTAGTTTGTGACGAACCCCAAGATGCAGAGAAGGAGGCAGGCTGTTATGTTTTACTAAGAGGAGATGATGGCAGACTAACACCAGGTGGCAGTAATGTCCAAAGATTTATTTATGTATATATCTTAACCACATATATATATATATATATAATAATCAAACAATAGAAAACATACTAACGAAATAGAGTGTGAACTAGATTCAAAAGGGAATGGGTGACGGACTATGTGTAGAATTTAACTGAGGTGTGTGTTACCAAAAAGTTGTGAAGAGAGAACGCGAAAGTCCATGGGTCAGGCAGAAGGTCCGGGGCATACGAGAGGCGTCGAGAGGAACGTGTCCAAGCGGGAGGTCGAGAATCCAAAAGGTCAGTCCGGAAGGCAAGGGGAACCACAGGGGATCAAAGGAGACACGGGGAGTGTCAGGTACAGAACGCCATAATCCGGTGCGCGATGGCAGGTTGTCCGAGCTTATTAAGGCAGTTCCGTCATAACTGTCAGGTGTGATGATTGCCGGTGATTGATTGGAGCTGGCGGCTGCTGCTGCTGCTGCTGCTGCTGCTGCTGCAGGGCGGGGACGCGTGCGGCTCGTTCCTGGATGTGTGCGCCCGTGGGCGTGTCCAGAGGTGCGCACAGATGGATGAGCGGCGCTGGCAGGAGTCTGAACCGTAACACAGGCATTGAATAAGGAAACATGGTTTAATAAAACACTAAGACAAAAACAAACAAAAGGGGTACAACAAAAAGCACGCACAAGGCGGATAACAAACTGAAAGAGCTAGTATGGGAGCTAGAAGATAACAAAATAGGCTATGAACAAACAAAACTGGAAGCAGGGAACAAAAGACAGTAAGCTATAAACAGCTACCATACATAGCTTACCACTATGCTGCAATGACCCGACACGACACGACACAACAGGGGCAACAATACAATACAAATAAATAATCCAGCACTGACTACAAGACAAAGTAGGTACAAATAGGAGCGGGCTGATTGATACCAGGTGTGGCCAGGTGCCAATCAGCCGCAGCTGAGGGGAAACAAAGCACTCAGGGAGACAAACAGGAAGCTGAACCAAAATAAGAGTGCTGACAGGAACTAAGGACAGGAAATACTAAACACACAGAGGAAAAACTAAAACACAAACAAACTGTCAGTGGCAAGCCTGACACAGATAAGAACGAAATGTTGTTGCATTGGCTCATGGTAGTGCAGGATAAAAAATCAATAAGGTGCAGATATAAATAAATAGATTACAGATAAATATATTGTAATTTTGCATATGTAAACACGTTTATGGATGTATATTGTATTGTCTTTATATTCCAGCGAGCTAATCCATTTTTGGGAGGAATTGAGGGGATTACTATGGTGCGTTGAAGAGTCTTATGGCCTGAGGGAAGAAGCTGTTACAGAACCTGGAGGTTCTGCTTCGGAGGCTGCGGAACCTCTTTCTAGAGTCCAGCAGTGAAAACAGTCCCTGGTGGGTGTGGGAGGAGTCTATGCAAATTTTCTGCGCCGTAGTCAGGCAGCAGCTTTGAGCGATCTCCTGGATAGGAGGAATGACACAGCACCACCATCTGATTGATAGGCGCATCTCTGAAGGACAAAGGGAAGACGACTTTGATTCATATCCACATTTATGTTGCGATGTAACATTTCACACATTAAGATTTTAGATGTAATAATTATATTTATAATTAACATGTAGGCTTAGATTTAATATTTAGATTTAAGATTTAGGTTGAAATGTAACATTTTGATTTAGTTTTAAGATTTAAAATTAGATTTAGGATTTAGACTTAAGATTTAGATGTAGCTCAAATTTAAACTTTATTGTGATGAAAATTAGCTAAATGAAAAGGCATCACATGTGGAACAAAGGTCGATCAACACTGGAGCGCCAGAAGGGTGTGTCCTTTCTCCTTGCTCTTCTCCCTATACACAACTGCACCTCCAATGATCCAGCTGTCAAACTCTTGAAATTTGCAGATGACACCACTGTCATTGGGCTCATTCAGGATGGTGACGAGTCTGCATATCGGCAGGAAGTTGAGAGGCTGGTGCTTTGGTGCAGTCAACAGAAATGAATACTCTAAAGACTGTGTACTTCAGGAAACACCCTTCAGTGTATCCACCCCTCACAATATCCATTGTCACTAGGCTGTTGCCCAGTGTCAATGGTGAACTATTTCAAGTTCTTGGGAACCATCATCTCCCAGGATTTGAAGTGGTAAACAAACACCAGCACCATCCTCAAAAAGACTCAGCAGAGGATATAATTTTTTATGGCAACTTAGAAAATATGGCCTACAACAAGAGCTGTCATATTCTACACTGCTACAGTTGAATCCATACTCTGCTCATCCATTAATGTCTGGTTCAGTGCAACCACAACAAAGGAGAGATGCAGACTACAGCGCACAATCAGATCGGAGGAAAAGGAAAAGATAATTGGTGACCCCTGACACCACTGCAGGACTTGTACTCCAGCAGCACCAGGAAGAGGGCAGAAAACATCAACAAAGACCCAATACATGTGATGTGAAAGAGTATACACCAGTGATGTGCGGTGAGTTTCATGGCTGGTGAGGCACTGACTTCCTCACAGTCAGATTTACAAACATATGAACCTTAAAGAGTATCTTTTTCACCATTTGATTGGCAGCAGTTAACGGGTTATTTTTAAAAGCTCATACCAGCATTCTTCACACATACAAACTGTACCACACAAAAAAGTACATTTAATTAAAAAAAAAACTTTATTGTGGTCTTACCTTTACTTATAAATGAAGTCCATGCGCCGCTCCTTCTGAACAAAAGCACCGATAACTTGTTCATAGAAGTCTTCCTTATATTTCTTCAGTTTTAAAATTCTCTCTGTCTTGATGGAGATCACTGCTAGGGAAGCAAGTCGTCCTTGATCGGTCCTGTTCCGACTGTATGTTTTGATTCTTTTCAGTTTTGAGAATGACCGCTCCACCGATGCTATAGTAGCTGGAACGGTGAGCACTAGCAGGAATAATTTTGTCGCCTCAGGAACAGTTTGGATGAGGTCCTTCTGGGCCAAAAAGCTGAGAAGCTGTCCAGGAGATTTACATTCATCCCTCACCGTTTGTGAACTATACAGTCCAACAAGATCTGCCATTAGTTGCACAAAGTCAAAGAATTTGGCATATTTTGTCAGGCTCTGCAGTTTTGTGTCATCAAAATGTTTTGACATTTCACTGAATTTTGAACAATCAACCAAACCAAGGAAAGCCAGCTCACCAAAATGATCAAACCTAGCCTTCATTTGATAGCGTATGTCATCCAGAATGTTACAGAACACTCATTTTCGTTCAAATCTAATTGACTGTCTGCCTCCACTCTCTGCCAGGCCAAGTGCGCTGCATTTCTTCTCAAATCGGTCACAGAAACTTTTGAACTCCGGTCTCATGCGCTCGAGAGTTGCAATGGTGTCGCGGATGCGTGCAAGACAATATTCAATGTCCATCACTTTGTTTTGCAGCACTCCAACAAGTGCATTAGTCTCAATGAAAATGTCCTCATATGCCATAAGGAGAAAGCACGTAAATGCTTTTGACAGCCACAGAACGTATCCTGCTGCCATCATTAGCGTGTCATTATCCCAGCTGTCAGGATTTTCAATGATGATGTGAAATAACGAGCGCAGATCATCGTAGTGCATGCTTATTGTCTGCAGCAGCATAGAGTTAGAGCTCCATCTTGTGGGCGCTGCCCTGGGTAAACCGCGCTTGACAACATCATCCAGCAACTGAGTGCGCTTTGTGGACTTGCTGAAAAATGAGACTAGTCCCTCAGCTGTTTTAAAAAATGTGCGACACTCGGGCATGCACTTTGCTGAATGCAATAACAATAAGTTCAGCTTGTGTGCGTAACAGTGGGTGAACATGGCTTCGGGCACTCTTTCTTTACTTTTAGCTTGCACGCCATTAAGCTCTGAGGCCATTACAGCGGCCCCATCATAGGTCTGAGCTACAATCTTTTCAACACAGTCGTACTTCTCCAACACTCCCAGGACATACTCAGCAATGGCAGGACCGCGCCTGTCATTACTGACGTCATCAAATCCCAAAAACGCCTCCCTCACCGCACAGCCTGCTTCACTTTTAGCCACATACCATAATATGACAGACATCTGAGCTTGGTTTGTGACATCTGTGGTCTCGTCCACTTCTACAGCAACAAATGGGGCTGTACTGATCTCCTTTTTAATGTCATTTCTAATGACATTTCCAACTGCTTCGATTAAATCATTCTGTATTCTATTTGACAAACCAGAAAATACAGTGCATGTCTACAAATGTCTAGCTAGCCTGTCATCATGATCATTCTCAGCATGCAATAGTTCAACATAGTTGCCACGATTGGTAGAGCTTGTCCTTTCATCATTTCCACGGCAAGCCAGTTGCTGTTTGGCGAGGAAGCAGGTGACATTGATGAGGTATTTTAAAATCTCTCGGTTTTACCTTACCTTAGCATTGTGGGTGCTTATGTTGAGTCTTCGCTGTTCATCCAAAGCCAAGTCTATCCTGGATATCCCTTACGTTTTGAGCGCAATCTGGCTTTGAATGTGAGTGGTCGACCGCTCATGTTTGATGAGGGTTCTCTGCAAATTCTGCAGATCACAATATACCATCTGAGATTGTCACAAGATGAGAAAAGAAGACAGGAAAAGCAGAAAAGGCGGTTTCTTACTGGACATCCACACAGCCAGCCTTTTCGTGTGCACCACACCGTTTGAAAAGTACAGGTCTTCTGTCCCAAAGTCTGTAGCAAACCTTTTAGCTCCGGCGTTGGTCTTCCTTTAATTATTATCTCCGGCTTCGATTGGAAAGTCCAGTTTACAAAACTGTTTTATTTTAGATATGTAATCCTCCATTTTAAAAGTCCAGGGGAGAGGAAAAAATAAACGATCGCTGCCGCTGTACTTGCTAACTGTAGATTGTTGTCACTTATTCTGCAGTCAAGTAGTCACAAGAATGATCACTGAGATCACAAGGGCCCTCTACCACCATGAGGCGGGAGAACTGCGTGCCTCACCCAGTGCGCCTTCGCAGCCGTTTTATGATTGCTCAGCACAAGAAATATGTTACACACATACAGTTGTTGACTAAATACACTGTACATTATACACCTCAGCTAACTAAACTATGGAAATGTATAATATAATTCATACAGCAATACGGTCTCACTGCACAGCAGGCCAGCAGTTATCCGAGTCATTGCGCAATCCATGTTGAGGCTCAACTGGCTGCTGACTCACCGCAAGTCTCTTCTCAGTATTTGAACGGCAAATGGGAAAATTCAGCGATTTTGTATAAAAATAATTAAAAACTGGTGAAGTTGAATGGAAAATAACTTTATAGTATAATCACTGGATACCTATAACAATTTAAAATAAATGTTTTCTTTTCACATTTTTTTCTTTCCATGATGGCACGTGAGGCACTGCCTCACCTGCCTCCCCTGACTGCACGTCACTGGTACAAACACACACACACACACGCACACACACACACAATACACTGTCTTCAACCTACTCCCCTCTGGCAGACGACATAGATCCCTGCACAAAAAAGCTACCAGACACAAAAACAGCTTCTTTCGAAATGCCATCACTCTCCTGAACAGTAGATAAGATGATCTGATCTGTTCCCAAGCACAGCCTGACTTTACTGGCACTACTGACTTTATCACTCATGCATCCTGCACATTGCAGACTTTTGCACATCACAAGCTTATTGCACATTACAGGCCACGCACCTGGCTTTTTTTTTTTTTTTTTGCGCTACTCTTTCTCTACATTTCTTTTGTCAATATATATCCATCTCTCTTATGCACATATTTGTACTTTGCACAAAATATTGTATAGTTTTACTTTTATATAATGTTGATAGTTGACTAGTATATGTCTTGCTGTAAAGTATACTGCTTGCTCAGCCAATGTGTACTTGTCTATGTGTTGTATGTTTGGAGAGCCAACTACTGCTGAAGACAAATTCCTTGTATATGCAAGTATACTTGGCCAAATAAACCTGATTCTGATTCTGATGTGAGAAAAGTGAGTTAAATGTGACTGAACTTTTACATTTGGCACCCCATACTTTTTAAGTGCAATGACAATAACGTTGTATTATATTCAATATGGAAGGATGCAAAGGTTAGTCCTGATGCTTATTTTAAACTAATGGGAGAGTTAGACACATTTGTTCCAAGGACCATTGGAATGTTTTCAAATTGGAACAGTCTTCACGCATCAAAATGATGCCAGCGCAAATGCACACTGTGAAGGATGTGGATGCCAAATTCATACACGGCTATCATAATTGCATGACGGTAGAAACACTTCCCGTCTTTCACTTTTCATTTTTGCAGGCATTCGCCTTTATTGCGAACCTAATGCCATCCATCCATTTTCTACACCTTATTCTCTTTTGGGGTCGCAGGGGGCGCTGGCGCCTTTCTCAGCTAAAATCGGGCGGAATGCGGGGTACACCCTGGACAAGCAGCCACCTTATCGCAGGGCCAACACAGATAGACAGACAACATTCACACACTAGGGCCAACTTAGTGTTGCCAATCAACCTATCCCCAGGTGCATGTCTTTGGAGGTGGAAGGAAGCCGGACTACCCGGGGAACCCACGCATTCACGGGGAGAACATGCAAACTCCACACAGAAAGATCCCGAGCCTGGGATTGAACCCAGGACTGCAGCACCTTCGTATTGTGAGGCAGACGCACTAACCCCTCTCCCACCGTGAAGCCCACAAATCTAATGAACTGTGTTAAAAAGCATAGTCATGATGTTTACTGCCGCTTACCTCTATATTTGTAGCAGTCCAAATTGTTTGCAGTTGGTCACAAAAAATACATTAATGTATGAGATAGGCGCCAGCGCCCTCCGCGACCCCCCAAAAAAGGGAATAAGCGGTAGAAAATGGATGGATGGATGGGAAACATTGATGTGAGGAATTGTTGAAATGTATCAAATTGATCACCTGTGGTCTTTTTTTTGTTTGGTTATGTTCTATTGGTTTTTGGACTCTTTTAGTTCTTGTTTGCGCTTCCTGGTTTGTACTGTCACCATGGCGACCCATTAGTTTCACCTGCCTCATTTGATTGGACTCACGCACCTGTTGCTAATCAGAGACTATTACTTAAGCCTGTCATTTTCAGTAAGTCTGGCTGGCGACATTGCTCATTTCATTCTCTGTATCTACTCTGTTCATGCTCGTTTCATGCCATAGATTCCTGCTCTGCCAAGTAAGTTTTTGTTTATTAATGCCACAGTTAGTGACTTTTGTTCCATGTCCATAGTTTACTCTAAGTGATAGTTTTTTTTTCCTACGCTAAGTTTGTGCCTCCGCGTTGAGCGATTTTTGTTTGGACCCTTTTTTTAAGTAGATATTAAATCATGTATTTACCTGCAAGCCTTGTCCGGTCCGCTTGCATCCCAGGAAAACAATCCTCGCAGTAAACTGCAAAATTATCCACGATCTGACAACCTGGAAGTTTTGAATGAGTTGAATGATCAGTTGATCAGTTCACATCAGTTGACAAATGAAGACCTTGTAAAAAGTGCTCATTCATTTGTGGAACTACGAAAGATGTGGGAGTCCTTTTGTGATGTGTCAATGACAGCCATTGTGAGAGTAGATTAGGCTGGATTACATTTTGGAATTTTTCATAAAGGACAATGCAAATTCATACCTTCCAGATATGTTGTAAAGTGTTTCATGAAAACATCTGGATGACATAGCTTGGTTGCTTCAGTGGCCGTGCTTGCACCTTGAGGGTTGGTGGTCCGTTTCCCGCTTCTGCCATTGTGTCCTTGGGCAAGACACTTCACCCACCTGCTCCCAGTGCCACCCACGATGGTTTAAATGTAGCATGTAGATGATGGGTTTCACTTTGTAAAGTTTGAGTCTCTTCAGTTCACATCAAGAACATGACTTGAAGTAAACTTTTATGTTTTTGTATTATTGTTCCAGTAAAAAGTCAACTGACAAATGGCAGGTTAACCAAGTTAGAAAGACATTTAGGTGGAGAAAACAAGTATTGATTGATGGGCTTGTTTGAGGCTTTTACATCACACCACAATTCCAAAATGGAACAGCAGCGACATATTGATCATTAGACCTAAAGCACACACATAAATTGTGGTATAATCACATTTGGCATCACTTCAGTCGATCAATAAGTTTCAATTGTACTTTGTGGTGAAAGAACAATAATCCAGTCTGACAAAATAATAGAACATATGACTTGAGGAAGAAGAAATGTAAAGACATAATGTGAACAAATGTTACAAAAAGCACATATCTTTAAAATCTATCCATTACAGTTATTTCATCTGACAACAAAATACAATAGAATAGATGTGTATTTATTTAGTGATGTATTTGAACCATTTACAAGTAATGATAATACAATTAAAATCTTCAGTGATTTTTGTAAAACTGTGCAATTTATTTACGGTTTTCTCTACTTTATCTAGTTTATAGATGATCAAAATGATCAGTCACCAACTCATTCAATCAAACAAACATTTATTAGGTTTGCAAATGTTGATGATAAAGGATGTTCACTGCGCTGCATATGAGTTCTATCTATTTAAATATAATTATAGAATACAAACAGTGGCAGGATGACAGTGTGGTGTCACCTGTCACACATGACACAGAAGGAAGAATCCTTAACAGATTGAACCAAGGCAGGTTTTATACACACGCAGACACACACGCAAATGTGAACACACACACACACACATTGATTTTCAGCCTTGTAACGCAAACGTAAGGTAACGTAGTTGAAATTACCCGAATCAACACCGAAATCTAATCAATTGTTCCGTTTCCTATTTTCGACATGTCCTGACAGTTCCATGAAAATAGGGCAATAACTTTTTAAACAATTTTGCTTGCTCAAACATGTCTGAAACCAGAAAAATCCGAACCACAACTAATAGACGGCAAGGGTTACATAACTTCCTGGCGTATCTGACAAGACTCCAACGTCACGCAGGTTCGGAGTGCGACATCTTTTTTTGGCTGCTTCGTGTTTAGCATTTCACAATGGTACGTGTTACCCGTTGTAAAGTCTACTAATAATCGTACATGATCCTATGTGATGGTACATGAATTTGACTCTAACTTTTTGGGGTACGCTGCTTTCAGATACAGTACGGATTTCCCACACACAGTACACATTTTAAACAAGGGCCCAGAAGTGTACATTTGGTGTTATATACATCGCGACAAACCTAGTGTGCCTAAAAGCAGACAAAAAAGTCAAGACATTGGTCACAGAAGTGGAGATCTAAGCACACATGCATTACACTCTTTGGCTAGCGCATACTTGCCAACGTTGAGAATCCAAATTCGGGAGATGGGGAGCGGGGGGTGAAATACTTGAATTTCAGTGTTCATTTATTTACACATATACACACACAGGACACTCCTCTACTCATTGTTGTATTTGAAAGTGCAATGTATTGCAGCCTGTAGCACAGCCTTTGAAGGAGCATAGGTATGTGCAGCATCTGTGACATTTAATTTGCAGGAAATAAGTGAGTTTAGGGTTGAATCGTCCATCCTCGTTCTATTCTATGTCAGTATCTTTTTTTGGACATTACTACTTGCTGTAGTTTTGAAGCAATGCATGATGGGATTCCGGATGTTGTGTGTCAGTGTATTAACTTGCCGGCTGGAATAAACACACGCTGAGAAATGTCTCTGTGCCTGCCTACTTTATGGGTAAGGGATGGATGGTAAGGGAGACATATCTAAAAGGGAGACATATCTAAAAGGGAGACATATCTAAAAGTCTCTTCTTGCGTGTGCACTGAGCTCCAAAAGCCGGAGATGTTATAACGTGACTGGGCCGGCACAATGTTTATCTGGAGGAAAAGTGGACGTGACGACAGACTGTCTTCCCTCAGGTCCGGCTGGAAATCGGGAGAAATTTGGGAGAATGGTTGTCCCGGGAGATTTTCGCGAGAGGCAATGAAGTACAGGAGTCCCTCGGAAAATTTGGGAGTGTTGGTAAGTATGTGCTAGCGACAGTCATGGTAGGCAATAATGCCAAATAGGAAAACCCAGAATTTAAAACCCTTTTCCTGTGGTTAAAGACTCATGTTTTTTGAACACATGGCCTTCCTGTTGAAATATGTGAACAAAGACAAGTGGATAAGATGAAAGCTGTGTCTCGCCACCGTTCACACGAAGTGTTACAGTAATGCATGGATAGCGCTTTTAAAGTCGGCCTGCATAGGGTTCAATATGTGTTTATAGGATTTTTTGACCATTCTCCCAAAAGTGCATTGGTGAGGTCACACACTGATGCTGGTTGAGAAGGTCTGGCTCTCAGTCTCCGTTATAATTATTCCCAAATGTGTTTTATTGGGTCCATTTCAGGACTCTGTGCAGGCCAGTCAAGTTCATCCATACCAGACTCTGCCATCCATGTCTTTATGGACCTTGCTTTGTGCACTGGTGGACAGTCATTTTGGAATAAGAAGGGACCCGCTCCGAACTGTTCCCACAAGGTTGGGAGCATGGAATTGTCATAAATTTTTTGGAATGCTGGAGCATTCAGATGTCCTTTCATTGGACCTAATTCTTCCACCACCAAATTTCAGTCGGCAAAATGCTGTCCAAAATGTACCGTTCAACTCGCAACCTCCAAACCCAGACTCGTCCATCAGATTACCACATGGAAAAGTGTAACTCATCACTCCAGAGAACATGTCTCCACTGCCTTATAGTACAGTGGCGACGTGCTTTACACCACTACACCCAACGCTTTGCATTGGACTTGGTGGTGAATGATTTAGATGCAGTTGATCCACCATGGAAACCCATTCCATTAAGCTCTCTGCGTACTGTTCGTGGGCTAATTGGAAGGTCACATGAAGTTTGGAGCTCTGTCGCAACTGAAGAAAGTCAGCAACAGCTTTGCACTATGCGCTTCAGCATCCGCTGACCACTCTCTGTCAGTTTACGTGGCCCACCACTTCATGGCTGAGTTGCTGTTGTTCCCACACTTTTCCAATTTCTTATAAAAAAAAGCCGACAGTTGACTTTGGAATATTTAGGAGCGAGGACATTTCCGACTGGATTTGCTGCACAGGTGGCATCCTATTAAAGTTCCACGCTGGAAATCACTGAGCTCCTGAGAGAGGCCCATTCTTTCACAAATGTTTGTGGAAACAGTCTCCATGCCTAAGTGCGTGATTTTATACACCTGCGGCCGGGCCAAGTGATTAGGACACCTGATTCTGATCATTTGGATGGGTGGCCAAATACTGTTGGCAATATAGTGTGCATATATATATATATATATATATATATATATATATATATATATATATATATATATATATATATATAAAATGCTCAGAACGGTGGCAGTATTTAAACTGTAATCCAAATTTAAATTTAGATTAAATCCAAATTCAAGAAGTATTAAACTGCCCCACTTTGTTTCGTCATGATTTTTTCCATTCACCTGAGTTATTCGTGAAATAAAATTGGTACTTTTTAATTAAATACCATAAAAAACATTTATTCATACAGCACTTTTCACAGAAAAACCTGACCAACTGTTTTACAAAATGTACAACATAAGTGGTTACTACATTAGGGACAACAGGAAAAAACTCAAAACAATGAAACTGACACCAACCTGTCACAGTGTGTGTGACGCGTATATACAATATGTCTTTCTCTGACAAAAATAAATCAAAGTTATGCATACGCAGCGGGATAAAAGAAAAGTAAGGAACCCAATTTAAACTAATGTAGGCTGCAGTCGCATTAAGTCCGTCCGCAAAAACAGTCCCCAATAACACAGACCAATTATAGTGTCACACCGTCATTTATGAATCATTTATATTTTGTATTTGCATCGCGCTTTTTGGACTCTATTTGCACAATAAACAAGACATATATTTCTATTTGATTTACATAGTTTTTTTGTTGCCATGACTACGTTTACAACAACAACAACAGTCTCATTTGCACTTCTTTTTCCAGTAACAGCACGGTGGATAACACTCTGGAGCAGTCGCCTTTTTGCACTCGCTATCCCGGTACTTTGAACCACCTATAAATGCCATGGTGTTTATGTGGACATAAACATCGAGCGATACTGCCATCCATCCATTTTCTACCGCTTGTCCCGTTCAGGGTCGCGGGGGGGTGCTGGAGCCTATCTCAGCTTCATTTGGGCGGAAAGCGGGGTACACCCATGACAAGTCACCACCCCATCACAGGGCCAACACAGATAGACAGACAACATTCACGCTCACATTCACACACTAGGGCCAATTTAGTGTTGCCAATTAACCTATCCCCAGGTGCATGTCTTTGGAGGTTGGAGGAAGGCGGAGTACCCGGAGGGAACCCACGCAGTCACGGGGAGAACATGCGAACTCCAGACAGAAAGATCCCGGGTGCAGGATCGAACCGAGGACCTTCTTATTGTGAGGCAGACGCACTAACCCACAGACATCTTATAAGTAGACGCAGCATTGGCACACAAGAATTTCGGCCACCATCTTGAAGTGGTGATGAGGAGCCGGCGAGCAGCCTAAACTGACAGTTGACAGGTAGAAAACAAAAATGCCGGGCTGGTGTTCAGCGATTTTCCTGCTCAAATGAGTGGACTGTTGAAAATAGGAATCAGGGGATTACTTTTCACAAGTAAGATTTAACATTAACGTACTATTTGTTGTATTTTGTGAAAAAAATATTACCACAGAGTTGAGAAGGAGCAAAGATCTTCAATAGTACTGACATTGTAGCCGCTAGCAGACAAGAGTATGACCATAATAGAATTGCTTGTCAATTAAATTAATTAAATAAAAAAAACGTCATAAAGTTGAAATAAATGATGAAGATAAAGATTGTAAAAGCCAACAGGGGTAAAAGTTAGGACCACAGTCCAGATTGTGTAGGGGGCTTAGGGTACATACAAATACATAAAAAATACATACAAAACAATCACTGTAAACATGATCATTTAAGGGAAGAATGTAATAGAAAATATCAGTACATAGTGTCAAGACAGAATAAACTCTCTGCTGCTTCAGCAACAGAGATACAGTCTATAGCTCCCTAAGATATGTAGATAACTAATGTATTCAAACATTGTTTATGTATGATGTACACATGTATATATAACCTAATCATATTTTTTCTTCAACTTAAAAATAGCTGACCGTTTTTTCCTCCCTTCTCTGGGATTATATTTCCAGTTTTGATCTTGGATGTCAGGTAATTTATAGCATATTGTCAGGCTTGGACTTGGATTGTGTGTGCTCCTTCGACGCAGAGGGATTACAGGACGAGCCAGGCGTGAATTAAGGTACATGATGTTTTATTAGGAATTCTAAATACAAAAATAAACAAACTAAAGGCGCTCACAAGGAGGTATAAAACTTGGCTACAAAATATAAACAGGAAACAAAAACACTTGCTCGATTGGCATGAATGAACTAAGAACAGAAACAGCACGATGGCATGACTATAAACAACTAAAACAAAACACTTACTGTGACAACAAAAACAGGAGGCAAGAATAGCAAGGTGCGTGGCAGGTGATCGTGGGCATGGAGAATGAGCAGAAAGGTCATAGATAACAATTAAAGTTGGTGTGAAGATCCCAGGACGAAGACAAGAAAAAGAGTGACTTAAATAGCTGTGATGATTAGTGAAAACCGGTGAGGCTGAGAACAGGGACGTGACAGGTGAAAACTAATGAGGTTGGCATGGAAACAAACAAAACCAGGAAGTGCAAAACGTGACTGATTGTCCAAAATCAAAAAAATAACATGACAAAACAAAACATGATCCATAGGTGTGACAGATATGAGAATATTCTAGTACTGTTAAACAAATTATGAATAATAAAAACACCCTAAAATATGTGTCCTTTATCATAGCTACATGTAGGACAAAAAAAACGTGTGAAAATCAGTTGTATGCCTGACAGTTCATCCAAGATGGCGGCCCCACGTCTCGTCAGCGCCAGTAGGTAGGTGCAGTCAATGCTGCGTCTACTTATAAGATGTATATTCACTAACCCTTGTGAGGATAAAGTTATTTGTCGACCTTCATGTTACTATGAAGGAAAATACTGAAATGACGCAAAATGCGTAAATGACGTCCTACGCGCAATACGCCAGTCGCACCGAGTGGAATTAACATATATTCCAAATCCTCAAACATGTATTTACTTATTTTCTTATTATTCTTAATTTTTCTATTTATATGTTCATCTTATTTTGTGTTTAAAAAAATTAAGGCATTTGAGACTTTCTTTAACAAAGCTTTTCTTGTGGAATACCAGATGCGGTCAAGTCTCACCCAGATTCTGCCTCCCGTGGTCCGCAGGTAAATTTAGTTTGAGACCCTTGAGCTACATAATGTATTATACCAGCCTCAGTCACACGCCACAACAAGTTATTTTTGTCAGTTCTACACAACGTAGAACTGACAAAGTACAGTAAGGACAATTAGCCACTTTGCTAACACATGTTAAAAGGCACAATATAGTAAAATAAAACATGCACGGTGGAACAGGGGTTAGTGCATTTGCCTCACAATACAAAGGTCCTGAGTAGTCCTTAGTTCAATCCCAGGCTCGGGATCTTTCCGTGTGGAGTTTGCATGTTCTCCCCTTGACTGCGTGGGTTCCCTCCGGGTACTTCGGCTTTCTCCCACCTCCAAAAAAATGCACCTGGGAATAGGTTGATTGGCAACACTAAATAGGCCCTAGTGTGTGAATGTGAGTGTGAATGTTGTCTGTCTATCTGTGTTGTTCCTGCGATGAGGTGGCGACTTGTCCAGGGAGTACTCCGCCTTCCGCTTGAATGCAGCTGAGATAGGCTCCAGAAGCTTCAGGCTTGGGCTTGTCCTGGATTCAGCTTCGACAGGTGTTTGAGGACAATAGATAACCCCTCCCGTGTCATTCCAACGTACACAGCGGAATCTTCCAAGATGTGCTTGGTTGAACAAGGACAGCTCTCATCTGTTCAATGGAAACTCAGAAAGCGGAAAGTTTTTTTATAATTTACACACAATTTTACTAACATTTCCGTCCTGTTTATCAAATAACTTCCCCAGATTCTTCTCATCCTCAAAAACTTCTTCTTGCGATTTTTAGTTAATGGTTCATTTCCATAGGACCAATTTATGTTTACACTCAGAATCCAACATCAATTTTTCCCTCATCATTCCGACATTTCTGGAAACAAATCAGGAACAGCATCCCGGTAGGTACCCTCGTCATCAGATTCATCTTCCTTGTCGTCCACCAGGAAGTGCATCTGAACAGTTTTATTATCTGCTGGGCTAATCACTGTGGTAATCAGACAGTTAAGCAAAGAACATAGACCGGGAATACAACAACATCCACACAATGTCAGTCACTAGATACCAAAGACTTGTATTTGCCAAACACGTCCAACCACCCCTCCCACATAGATGTATCTATGCCAGAGTGCTCTTTTATTTTTTTACCGTTAAGGGTGTGCAGGCCTTCCAGTGCTTTGGTCAGGCTACTTTCTGCATCAGTGTAGTTTGGTATGAACATGCAACACTGTTCACCAAATATTGCGCACACGCCCCTTTTTTCCGCTAACAACATGTCTAGCGTCATACAATTTTGAAAAACCTTAAGGGAGGTGGTGGCGAGTTGATCAGTGATGGCTTCAAGTCTGGCTTGTGTAATTTTCTAATCTCTGTACGTTTTAGTGGAAGTAGTTTATTTTGTCAACATTCTTGTTAACCATTAGATGGATGATTCAAACCCAACTGCAACTTGATTTACCAATTTATAGTCGTCAGGTACACCTCTAGGGACACCTATTGCACCGATATAAGTTGGATCTCCAACACTTTGCCAGGTTACATCACGTTTAGTTATATTCCAATATTCAGGTGTCAAACTGTTCAGACGTGTTAACAATTATCGTGCTGTTGTGGGGTATATGGAGGTGGGCAGGAGCAATGTGATCAGAGCACAAAGTCCTGTTACATTTTTCGGTAATCGGTCACAGATTCTTTCCTCACCACACCACCACCACACATCACCTCATGATACTGGTACAAATATTGATACATTTACTATGTGGAAGCAGTTATCTAACGATAAATTTCCTAACTGTTGTCCAGAGCCTAGCATGTAATGCAGGTATAGTTAGCTTTTGTCACATGTTTATCAAATATTGGTTTCTGCTTTGTCTCTTTAGTTACAGGGTAAATTTTGTCCCATGTAATGCAATTCCCTTCAGGAGTTGTTTTGCTCATTATTTCAAATAAACAATTTTGACTCATAGGTGACGGGATGATCTTGAGTAATGGCCTGGGGCTCATGCATACCACACAATCAATTTTAGCAGCCTTTCCCGCTTGCTCCGCCATGAGCAACCAATTATTGTTTTGCCCCGATACTCCTGTGGTAATAGTAAACCATTCATCCTTTGTTAAGGTCCATTGACAATGTGGACCTTGAGAGTGCTTTTGGTCAGGGGTCCTATTGTTAGACCTGTGTGTGTTTTCCTGGTATGGTTCCTAAATTGTTTACTTCCATCTTTAATTGTCACATTTGGGCAGAGTGATATAGGATCTTCACCAGTCTTAAAGATACAAATAGCCAGAGGATAACGTTTAGGGGCAACATGTCTACTAACACGTGGAGTGGAGTTGAGTGGAGACTCTGTAGTATTGAATTTCATTACTAGACTATTGCCTGTTTTGGTAAATTTAAATCGGAAATTCCATTCGATTGCCTCTGTTTGCCACCCATAAGTGGATGTGTCCCACGAGTCGGTGGTATGAAAAAAAACATCCCCAATCAGAGCATATCCGCTCACTCCTATGTACAATGGATAGCTTTGCCACTCAATCCCCCTGTATCCTCCTATTTCTAATTGTGACAGTGGAATTTGTAGTGTGCTGGTGAATATGTCTGTTTGCTAACATAAATAGAAACCCGAATATTTTTGTCCGTTACTGTTTTTCTGGCAAGGATTTTCTGGCATTTTTCCCACTAATGGGGTTGCTCCAAATCCTCCCATTACCCGTCTTCTAATACGACCTCCCCTGTGAGTGTATTTTACTTCTTGATTCTGCCATTGGTTTGAGTTTACTACGGGCGCAGTATCATTTTGTTTCCTGAGTTCTACATTTTCCTCAGATTTCCATCCTCCCATTACCCGTCTTCTAATACGACCTCCCCTGTGAGTGTATTTTACTTCTTGATTCTGCCAGTGGTTTGAGTTTACTATGGGCGCAGTATCATTTTGTTTCCTGAGTTCTACATTTTCCTCAGATTTCCAAGTGAACCATATTAGGGGGGCAGGGCCGACCAGTACCAATATCGTTAACCCATATGTTATGGACCGTCTGAGCCATGGGAGTGTCATTTCTGCTGACTCACTCCTCTACCAAGGTCAGTGGTTTGGCTCAGCTCTAGTTATCATGTGCGTCCAGACTATTACTAGACTTTGCTTCCCTTTCC